>NC_069503.1:453614547-453914547 GCF_027579735.1 Bombina bombina | reverse complement strand
GGGCTGAAGTCAGAAGTCCATCATCGGGATGAAGTCTTCTATCAAGCCGCATCTTCAATCTTCTTTCTTCTGGAGCGGAGCAGAGCCATCTTCTTCCAAGCCGACGCGGAACATCCTCTTCTCCCGATGCCTACTCGCCGAATGACAGTTCCTTTAAATTACGTCATCCAAGATGGCGTCCCTCGAATTCCGATTGGCTGATAGGATTCTATCAGCCAATCGGAATTAAGGTAGGAATATTCTGATTGGCTGATGGAATCAGCCAATCAGAATCAAGTTCAATCCGATTGGCTGATCCAATCAGCCAATCAGATTGAGCTCACATTCTATTGGCTGTTCCGATCAGCCAATAGAATGCGAGCTCAATCTGATTGGCTGATTGGATCAGCCAATCGGATTGAACTTGATTCTGATTGGCTGATTCCATCAGCCAATCAGAATATTCCTACCTTAATTCCGATTGGCTGATAGAATCCTATCAGCCAATCAGAATTCGAGGGACGCCATCTTGGATGACGTCATTTAAAAGAACCGTCAATCGGCGAGTAGGCGTCGGGAGAAGAGGATGTTCCGCGTCGGCTGGAAGATGATGGCTCCTGAAGAAAGAAGATTGAAGATGCCGTTGATAGAAGACTTCAGCCGGATCATGGACCTCTTCAGCTCCCGCTTGGATGAAGACTTCAGCCGGATCATGGACATCTTCAGCCCCCCGTTTGGGCTTGGATCAAGACATCGGAGGAGCTCTTCTGGATCGATCGGTGAACCTGGTATGGTGAAGACAAGGTAGGAAGATCTTCAGGGGCTTAGTGTTAGGTTTATTTAAGGGGGGTTTGGGTTAGATTAGGGATATGTGGGTGGTGGGTTGTAATGTTGGGGGGGGGTATTGTATGTTTTTTTTTCCAGGCAAAAGAGCTGAATTCTTTGGGGCATGCCCCGCAAAAGGCCCTTTTAAGGGCTGGTAAGGTAAAAGAGCTTTTCTATTTTAATTTTAGAATAGGGTAGGGAATTTTTTTTATTTTGGGGGGCTTTGTTATTTTATTAGGGGGCTTAGAGTAGGTGTAATTAGTTTAAAATTGTTGTAATTTTTTTCTAACGTTTGTAAATATTTTTTATTTTTTTGTAACTTAGTTCTTTTTTATTTTTTGTACTTTAGTTAGTTTATTTAATTGTATTTATTTGTAGGAATTGTATTTAATTAATTTATTGATAGTGTAGTGTTAGGTTTAATTGTAGATAATTGTAGGTATTTTATTTAATTAATTTATTGATAGTGTAGTGTTAGGTTTAATTGTAACTTAGGTTAGGATTTATTTTACAGGTAATTTTGTAATTATTTTAACTATTTTAGCTATTAAATAGTTCTTAACTATTTAATAGCTATTGTACCTGGTTAAAATAAATACAAAGTTACCTGTAAAATAAATATAAATCCTAAAATAGCTATAATATAATTATAATTTATATTGTATCTATATTAGGGTTTATTTTACAGGTAAGTATTTAGCTTTAAATAGGAATAATTTATTTAATAAGAGTTAATTTATTTTGTTAGATTTAAATTATATTTAATTTAGGGGGGTGTTAGGGTTAAAGTTAGACTTAGCTTTAGGGGTTAATACATTTATTAGAGTAGCGGTGAGCTCCTGTCGGCAGATTAGGGGTTAATACTTGAAGTTAGGTGTCGGCAATGTTAGGGAGGGCAGATTATGGGTTAATACTATTTATTATAGGGTTATTGAGGCGGGAGTGAGGCGGATTAGGGGTTAATACATTTATTATAGTAGCGCTCAGGTCCGGTCGGTAGATTAGGGGTTAATAAGTGTAGTTAGGTGGAGGCGACGTTGGGGGCGGCAGATTAGGGGTTAATAAATATAATATAGGGGTCGGCGATGTTAGGGCAGCAGATTAGGGGTACATAGGGATAATGTAGGTGGCGGGGGTGTACGGAGCGGCAGATTAGGGGTTAAAAATAATATGCAGGGGTCAGCGATAGCGGGGGCGGCAGATTAGGGGTTAATAAGTGTAAGGTTAGGGGTGTTTAGACTCGGGGTACATGTTAGAGTGTTAGGTGCAGACGTAGGAAGTGTTTCCCCATAGGAAACAATGGGGCTGCGTTAGGAGCTGAACGCGGCTTTTTTGCAGGTGTTAGGTTTTTTTTCAGCTCAAACAGCCCCATTGTTTTCTATGGGAGAATCGTGCACGAGCACGTTTTTGAAGCTGGCCACGTCCGTAAGCAACTCTGGTATCGAGAGTTGCAGTGGCGGTAAATATGCCTGTACGCTCCCTTTTTGGAGCCTAACGCAGCCATTCTGTGAACTCTCAATACCAGAGGTATTTAAAAGGTGCGGCCAGAAAAAAGCCAGCGTTAGCTACGCGGGTCATTACCGACAAAACTCTAAATCTAGGCCTTAGTTTTTTCATGGGATTCCCAAAGCGCTGCCATTACGAGTTTTGCGGTGAGGCTAAAAAAACCTGTGTTACACCCTAAAACGACAAGATCTGTAACGCCATCTAAAAGCAGTAGTTATGAGTTTTACGGTAAATATCTGTTACAAAAAACTCATAACTAAACTGTTACAAAGTATACTAAACACCCATAAACTACATATTAACCCCTAAACTGAGGCCCTCCCACATCAAAAATACTATATTAAACTTATTATCCCCTAATTTGCCACTCCCGACATTGCTGCCACTAAAAAGAATTATTAACCCCTATTCCGCCACTCCCCTACATTGTCACTACTATAATAAAGTTTTTAACCCCTAAACCGCTGCACTCCCACATCGCAAACACTATTTAAATATTATTAACCCATAATTTGCCGTCCGCCCCCACTATAGTTAAGTTATTAAGCCCTACACTGCCGCCACTATAATAAACCTATTAACCCCTAAACCGTAAGCCCCCCACAACAAAATATAATACAATAAACTATTAACCCCTAAACTGAAAGCCTCCCACATCTCAATAAGCTAAATTAAACTACTAAGCCCTAAACCTAACACCCCCCTAACTTTAGATTAAAATTACAATTTCCCTATCTTAAATTAAATTAAAACTTACCTGTAAAATTAAAAGAACTAAGTTTAAACTAACAATTAAACTAATATAATTATTAAACTAAAATTAAACTAGCTACCAATTAAATTAAACAAAATACACATTAAAAAAATCCTAACACTACTCTAAAAATTACAAACTATCGCCTAGATTTAGAGTTCCGCGGTAGCCGTGAAAAGCAGCGTTAAGGGCTCCTAACGCTGCTTGTGGCCGCCCGCTGGTATTTAGAGTCGTGTAGGTAAAGGTCTAACGCTCACTTTCAAGCCGCAACTTTTCCATACCGCAGATCCCCTTATGCCAATTGCGTATCCTATCTTTTCAATGGGATCTTCCTAACGCCGGTATTTAGAGTCTTGGCTGAAGTGAGCAGTAGACCCTCTACCGACAAGACTCCAGCCGCAAAAAAAAGTCAGTAGTTAAGAGCTTTATGGGCTAACGCCGGTTTATAAAGCTCTTAACTACTGTGCTCTAAAGTACACTAACACTCATAAACTACCTATGTACCCCTAAACCGAGGTCCCCCCACATCGCCGCCACTATAAGAAATATTTTTAACCCCTAATCTGCTGACCGCACACCGCCGCCACCTACATTATCCCTATGAACCCCTAATCTGCTGCCCCTAACATCGACGACACCTACATAATATTTATTAACCCCTAATCTGCCCCCCCAACGTCGCTGACACCTAACTACACTTATTAACCCCTAATCTGCCGACCGGACCTCGCCGCTACTCTAATAAATGTATTAACCCCTAAAGCTAAGTCTAACCCTAACACCCCCCTAAATTAAATATAATTTTAATCTAACGAAATAAATTAAATCTTATTAACTAAAGTATTCCTATGTAAAACTAAATACTTACCTGTAAAATAAACCCTAATATAGCTACAATATAACGAATAATCATATTGTAGCTATTTTAGGATTTATATTTATTTTACAGGCAACTTTGTATTTGTTTTAACTAGGTACAATAGCTATTAAATAGTTATTTACTATTCAATAGCTACCTAGTTAAAATAATTACAAAATTACTTGTAAAATAAATCCTAACCTAAGTTACAATTAAACCTAACACTACACTATCAATAAATTAATTAAATAAATTACCTACAATTAAATACAATTAAATAAACTAAACTTAATTACAAAAAAACCCAAAACACTAAATTACAAAAAATAAAAAAAGATTACAAGAATATTAGGCTAATTACACCTACTCTAAGCCCCCAATAAAATAAAAAATAATAAAGGTCCCTACCCTATTCTAAATTAAAAAGTAACCAGCTCTTTTACCAGCCCTTAAAAGGCATACCCCTACTCTAACCCAAACCCCCCTTAAATAAACCTAACACTACCCCCCTGAAGATCACCCTACCTTGAGCCGTGTTCACCCAGCCAGGCACCGATGGACCAAAAGAGGACATCCGGAGCGGCAGAAATCTTCATCCTATCCGGGCAGAAGAGGACATCTGGACCGGCAGACATCTTCATCCAAGCGGCATCTTCTATCTTCATCCATCGATGAGGAGCGGCTCCATCTTCAAGACCTCTGGCGTGGAACATCCTTCTTCCCCGACGACTAGACGACGAATGACGGTTCCTTTAAATGACATCATCCAAGATGGCGTCCCTCGAATTCCGATTGGCTGATAGGATTCTATCATCCAATCGGAATTAAGGTAGGAAAAATTTGATTGGCTGATTGAATCAGCCATTCAGATTCAAGTTCAATCCTATTGGCTGATCCAATCAGCCAATCAGATTGAGCTCGCATTCTATTGGCTGATCGGAACAGCCAATAGAATGCGATTTTCCGCGCCTGAGGTCTTCAAGATGGAGCCGCTCCTCGTCAGATGGATGAAGATAGAAGATGTCGCTTGGATGAAGATGTCTGACGGTCCAGATGTCCTCTTCTGCCCGGATAGGATGAAGACTTCTGCCGCTCTGGATGTCCTCTTTTGGTCCATCGGTGCCCGGCTGGGTGAACACGGCTCAAGGTAGGGTGATCTTCAGGGGGGTAGTGTTAGGTTTATTTAAGGGGGTTTGGTTTAGAGTAGGGGTATGTGGGTGGTGGGTTTTAATGTTGGGGGGCTTGTATTTTTTTTAAAGGCAAAAGAGCTGATTAATTTAAGGGCTGGTAAAAGAGCTGGTTACTTTTTATATTAGAATAGGGTAGGGACATTTATTATTTTGGGGGGCTTTTTTATTTTATTAGGGGGCTTAGAGTAGGTGTAATTAGCCTAATATTCTTGAAATCTTTTTTTTTTTTTGTAATTTAGTGTTTTTTTTTTTTTTTGTAATTTAGTTTAGTTTATTTAATTGTATGTAATTGTAGGTAATTTATTTAATTAATTTATTGATAGTGTAGTGTTAGGTTTAATTGTAACTTAGGTTAGGATTTATTTTTCAGGTAATTTTGTAATTATTTTAACTAGGTAGCTATTAAATAGTTATTAGCGGGGGCGGCATATTAGGGATTAATAAGTGTAAGATTAGGGGTGTTTAGACTCTGGGTTCATGTTAGGGTGTTAGATGCAGCCTTAGAAACTGTTTCCCCATAGGAAACAATGGGGCTGCGTTAGGAGCTGAACGCTGCTTTTTTGCAGGTGTTAGGTTTTTTTTTCAGCCCAAACTGCCCCATTGTTTCCTATGGGGGAATCGTGCACGAGCACGTTTTTCCAGCTAGCCGCTACCGTAAGCAATACTGGTATTGAGAGTTGAAGTGGCGATAAATATGCCTTTACGCTCTCTTTTTGGAGCCAGCCCTTCAGAGAACTCTAAATACCAGCGTTGTTTAGAAGCAGCTCTAGAAAAAAAAGACGCGTAGCTAACGCACCCCTTCGGCCGCAAAACTATAAATCTAGGCGTATCTAATTACAAAAATTAAAAAAGACTAAATTACAAAAAATAACAAACACTAAATTACGAAAAATAACAAACAAAATTATCCAAAATAAAATAGAATTACACCTAATCTAATAGCCCTATCAAAGTAAAAATTAAAAAAAAAACCCTAGCCTACAATAAACTACCAATAGCCCTTAAAAATGCCCTTTGTAGGGCATTGCCCTAAGTTAAACAGCTCTTTTACCTGTAAAAAAAATACAAAGATCCCCCAACAGTAAAACCCACCACCCAATCAACCCCCCAAAATAAAAAAACATATCTCTAAAATAAGCCTAAACTACCCATTGCCCTGAAAAGGGCATTTGTATGGGCATTGCCCTTAAAAGGGCATTTAGCTCTTTTGCTGCACAAAACAGATGTCAAACATATGACTCTGATATTAAAATCACAGATAGCAACGCTGTGTTAGACATTTAGGGTTTGCTACACCCACATTATCACTAATTGGATTAGTTAAACATACACACACCTGAGGAGGTGTGTCAGGGTTTAGAAGATTAGGATTGGTCATTTGTTGTATATAAGCTAGAACTCTCATTTAGTGAACAGAAGCCTGATGAAACAGGCAGAGGTCTGAGAAACATGTTGCTATCTGTGATTTTAATATCAGAGTCAAATGTTTGACATCTGTTTTTATAATTATCATTATATATTGGAAATGTTTAACTACTTTTGAAAGTCTGAGCTTATTTTACCTATTGAGGACACCTGGAAGATCGGTACCCATTTTGGGCCAGTGAGCTAGGACACTGCAAGTTCCCAGAGTGTTTGACTCAGCACAATTGGGTGCTGCTCCATTTGTGAGTATCCATTTGTTATTTACATAGTCCATCTTGTATCAACTTTATCACACTAGGAGGCGCCTTTGTCTTGTGATTGTTGTTCACAGAGAAAGTTTGTATCAAGATCGAATACCTGGCGAGGAGCTT
The DNA here is from genome assembly GCF_027579735.1 of Bombina bombina. Taxonomy (NCBI): domain Eukaryota; kingdom Metazoa; phylum Chordata; class Amphibia; order Anura; family Bombinatoridae; genus Bombina; species Bombina bombina. The sequence goes on along the minus strand of NC_069503.1, from coordinate 453,907,638 downwards.
ACTCCATATTGGGTGTGAACCAACCTTTGATATCCCCCCTGAATGATAAACCAGGACTATCACTACAAAAAAATACATTTTCACCTTTGGATCCAACTGAGGAGTGATATCCTGAACAGATAGGAGTCCATAGGATATTGTTTTATACACTTATTTTGTTTTAATTATATGTAACATTGGAGTTTAGTAATACTCTTAATTTTCATCCAACAGTTTTTTGGATATATATCACAATACAACCCACAGTAGGGTTGTTATAGGATTTTTTAACCCCTCCTATTGTGTATTGCGCCCCCTAGAGTTGACACATAGTGTGTTCAACAGGTTATTTAAGAACTTTATATAGTGTCCGTGATATCTGGAGCGGCAGATTAGGAGTTAATAACTTTATTTAGGTGACGGCGATATCAGGAGCGGCAGATTAGGGGTTAATAACATGATGTAGGTGGCGGCGATGTCGGGGGCAGCAGATTAGTGGTGTTTAGACTCGGGGTTTATGTTAGGGTGTTAGGTTTAAACGTTAGGTTTCTTTCCCCATAGACATCAATGGGGTTGCGTTACGGAGCTTTCCTTTCCGCAATCGCAGGTGTTAGACTTTTTCTGACCCGCTCTCCCCATTGATGTCTATGGGGAAAGCATGCACAAGCACGTCAAAACAGCACTTGTTTTTTGTGCGGTATGGAGCTTAAAAGCACGATATCACACACACAAACCGGGTTTTCCAAAACTTGTAAACTTGTAATGGCTGAGCTTTAGGGAGTTAAATAACGCAACTTTTGGTGCGTTCATTAATTTCCCTATAGCACGCATAACTCGTAATCTAGCTGATAGCCTCTTATTAGTGCAGCCCTGAACTCTGTTAGGAAGTGTGTCAGATTAGTGTGGCTCCCCAGCACGCTACAGCAGAAAAGTAATGTTAACATTAGATTTTATTCAGTATTTGTTTCGCCTTAATTGAAACTAATACCGTATAGTGCAGGAAACATTCTGAAAAATACATTTTTCTGAATATTCGATACCAATGATTAATCCGAAAAAATTATTTTTTTCTGCACAAGTCTACTTTTTAAAGTTTTTTTTTATAAGCTGGTATTATTGTGTATTCAAATATACCTTAAAATGCTATAGAGATAAACAGAAAATAGAAAAGTTCAACTTCCTAAACATATTTTTTTTGTAGTTTATTTGGCTTAGCCCATTGGGTTTTCTTTAACATGAATTATTTTACTGTGGTCTGTCACAGAAATCTTTTACCGGACAGAAATTACACATCCATGCTATCCGACTTGAGTTCTGTAGCGTGCACCATACTACCACTTCAGTGATAAATATTAACCATCCACTTGTAATAGCAGCAAAAACATAAGCAGTATTGAGGTGGAATATATTGCATGCCAACTGTGTTAACGCTCCATACCACTTGCATTTTCTTGCACACTTGCAATCTAGGCCTTATAATTTAATACATCTGGCCTATGTTTTCTTATTTTCCCACATATAAACATGGATATTAACAGTATACTAGACATGGGTGTTTCATTTCATTCTGAAACGACATTCGGACGAATTCGCCAAATTTGGAGATTTGAATCGATTCAAATTTCCGAATTACCCTAGCAACAAAACTAAACTAATCCAAATGCATTTGTAACGAATAAATCCAAATTAGTTCGGATTTATTCATTACATTCGAATGGCCATGGACTAATCACAATTCAGTATAAAAATTAAATTTAGTGAGATTTAGATAGAACAGTGAAATAATTCCATTTGTGTAACACATATCGAACTTCCGAATTTCCGAATCGAATCGAGTACATGTGAAGTTATTCAAATCTGAATGAATCCAAAATAAATACATTTGAATCTTTCCGAATTCGAATCGATCCGAAACAAAATTCGAAAAAAATCTGAATCGGTCCGAAACGAACTGAAACAAATTTTTCTGCTGTGCACATGTCTACAGTATACCTTACGTATATTCTTTTTTTTTTACAGATTATGAAATGTCTAATTACATCATTTCTGCAAAACACAATAATTAAACAGCGCTAGCTGCCAGGGATGGTTCCAAATAGCTGTGATAAAGAGCAATAGATACCAATACAATGAAATGAATAAAAAAATTAATAAAAATTGATACTTGATACTTAAAAAATAAAAAATATTAATAAATGAATAAATAAAATGAATAAACTATATTGTTTGAAAGCCACTGATAATGATTGTATAGTTATCTTTTCCTAGTGAAAATATATGAGCATATACATGCAGCACACAGGCTGACAAAAGAATATTCAAATACAAAAACTCTTAAAGACAAATTCCCAAAGAAAAAAACATAAAACAAGAAACACAGTAAGTGCAAACAAGTGTAACTCAATAATAATTATTATACGAGACCTGCTGCTGCAAAAAATGACCGAAGGTGTCCTGCGTGCCTCCCGAAGTAAAGTAGAATCCCAAATCTCTGAAACATATAAGCGCAAACAGACTCAAGTGTAGGTAAATACAACAAACGCACCCCACTCTCTGAAATGTACTTACAAAGTTGAAATTTTATTTAGGCGGTTTGTTGACACAACAAAAGATATCCAAGGCAATAAAAGCATAAATCTTTGCAAATGAAGGTTCCGGAACCAAAAGTGTCCGTTTTTAGATTAATGTCCGTTATAGTGGCTTCAGATTAAGGAACGCTGTATTCAAAAGCATCAATGTGGAAGCCGATGTCGTCACTAGAGCAAAGTACGGATCCTCAAGCAGTCCAAAAAGCCTCAACGCGTTTCAACCGCCAACGTGCGGTCTTTCTCAAGAGGTAAAAGTTCATGTCCCTTCTCACAACACAAGCTACTATATAGCGAACAGGCTTATTTCATTGGATGGAAAAAAGTCTCATTACATCACTGGCCTGCCTGCTTTATTTGTTGTAGAAAGCTGACTAGGATCAATATGCATAATAAGTAAATTGCACACATTATCATACCATTAAAAACATAATTATGCTAGAGTGCTAAAGATATAATAAATAGACAATACTAAAACAAATAAATTAATAAACCACTGAAGATGTCAATAATACGCTATAATTTACTAATAGATTTTCACAGGCATTTTCTGCCAATAATAACTAAAATGTTGAAAGATAGTATGAAACAAAGGACAAAAGGAGAACAATATTATTATGACAAAACTCCATTAAAAACACAATTTTAATTTTATGCTGTTAAAAAACATATAATAATGTACTGTTAAGAATGTAGTTACTAGGTTGTACTAAGAAATATAAATAAATAGACCGCAAGAACTAACACTGTTAGATAAAAAAACCCTAACCAATACATTTCTATGACCATTATTAATAAGGTGTATATTAAGCATGAGTCAAAACCTAAAAGATGATACAAAAATTAGAACTCCAATTTATGAATATAAATGTAATATAATATATTATAACTAGGGAAAACAAAAAAGAGATAATGTAATGGAAGAAATAAAAAATAAAAAATAAAAAATAAAAAATATAAAATAAAAAATATAAAAAATATGAAATAAAAAATATATACAGGGGAACAGCCATTATATCCTATCTGCCCTATAGTAAGTAACACACAAACTCTACCAATAAATACTAAAAAATGATTTAAAAATATTTTAAAAATATTTAAATAGTCGAGACATAGAGATATTCATATTCAAATCTCTAAAATGTTAGAAATCTTAAAAATACTTGGAATATTCAAGATATTCAAAACAAAACCATATCATACATAAATAGATAAATTAATTTCATTAATTTTATCGCATACATATGTACATGCATATACACACATAGATGTACACATATGTGTATATATAAGTACACCTATCCAAAAATCTCTAAAAAAACTATATACCTATACACTAAAAGGCCCTATCTTAAACTATTAGCTATAAATTGGGAAACTTACATGAAGGCTGCTAAATCTAAATCAACATTGAGACCTCCTGGACACAGACTGTTCAACTTCTGTATCCAGAATGTCTCACGTTTGTGTAATGTAAGTAGTCTGTTGGGGATGGAAGGGGAAATCCAGTCAATAACCTGTACCTTGAGTGTTCTGGGGTCTCCACCATGAGTGTCTCTAAAGTGAAGGGGAACACTGTGCTTATCCATCTCATTTCTAATGTTGTTGAGATGTTCAGACACTCTACGCCTGATCTTCCTTTTCGTGCGACCCACATACATAAGACCACACCCACAAGTTAAAAGATATACAACATGAGTAAAATCACAAGTACAACGGCATTGGATCTTAAAATTACGAGATTTATCACTATTTGTGAAGTTAAGATCTTTGTTTACATGTTTGCACATTCCACAGTTTAGTTTACCACATTTATATGTGCCTTCTTTCAGACTTAACCAATTACTCTTATTCACTGTTGTTTTATCTCCTTTCACTACTTTCAATTTACTAGGGGCTAACAGATTTCTCAAGTTTCTACCCTTCCTAAAAGTGATTTGTGGATGTTCTGATATTGATGATGCTAACAAACTGTCTGATTTTAATATGCCCCAGTGTTTCCTAAATGCCTCCTTAATAATTTTGTTTGTGAGGTCTACCTGTTCAACAGGTAGACCTCACAAACAAAATGCACAGGATCAGGACTCCATTAGATTTATAACTACCTACAATGAAGGCCATATGATTATTAAGGAGGCATTTAGGAAACACTGGGGCATATTAAAATCAGACAGTTTGTTAGCATCATCAATATCAGAACATCCACAAATCACTTTTAGGAAGGGTAGAAACTTGAGAAATCTGTTAGCCCCTAGTAAATTGAAAGTAGTGAAAGGAGATAAAACAACAGTGAATAAGAGTAATTGGTTAAGTCTGAAAGAAGGCACATATAAATGTGGTAAACTAAACTGTGGAATGTGCAAACATGTAAACAAAGATCTTAACTTCACAAATAGTGATAAATCTCGTAATTTTAAGATCCAATGCCGTTGTACTTGTGATTTTACTCATGTTGTATATCTTTTAACTTGTGGGTGTGGTCTTATGTATGTGGGTCGCACGAAAAGGAAGATCAGGCGTAGAGTGTCTGAACATCTCAACAACATTAGAAATGAGATGGATAAGCACAGTGTTCCCCTTCACTTTAGAGACACTCATGGTGGAGACCCCAGAACACTCAAGGTACAGGTTATTGACTGGATTTCCCCTTCCATCCCCAACAGACTACTTACATTACGCAAACGTGAGACATTCTGGATACAGAAGTTGAACAGTCTGTGTCCAGGAGGTCTCAATGTTGATTTAGATTTAGCAGCCTTCATGTAAGTTTCCCAATTTATAGCTAATAGTTTAAGATAGGGCCTTTTAGTGTATAGGTATATAGTTTTTTTAGAGATTTTTGGATAGGTGTACTTATATATACACATATGTGTACATCTATGTGTGTATATGCATGTACATATGTATGCGATAAAATTAATGAAATTAATTTATCTATTTATGTATGATATGGTTTTGTTTTGAATATCTTGAATATTCCAAGTATTTTTAAGATTTCTAACATTTTAGAGATTTGAATATGAATATCTCTATGTCTCGACTATTTAAATATTTTTAAAATATTTTTAAATCATTTTTTAGTATTTATTGGTAGAGTTTGTGTGTTACTTACTATAGGGCAGATAGGATATAATGGCTGTTCCCCTGTATATATTTTTTATTTCATATTTTTTATATTTTTTATTTTATATTTTTTATTTTTTATTTTTTATTTCTTCCATTACATTATCTCTTTTTTGTTTTCCCTAGTTATAATATATTATATTACATTTATATTCATAAATTGGAGTTCTAATTTTTGTATCATCTTTTAGGTTTTGACTCATGCTTAATATACACCTTATTAATAATGGTCATAGAAATGTATTGGTTAGGGTTTTTTATCTAACAGTGTTAGTTCTTGCGGTCTATTTATTTATATTTCTTAGTACAACCTAGTAACTACATTCTTAACAGTACATTATTATATGTTTTTTAACAGCATAAAATTAAAATTGTGTTTTTAATGGAGTTTTGTCATAATAATATTGTTCTCCTTTTGTCCTTTGTTTCATACTATCTTTCAACATTTCAGTTATTATTGGCAGAAAATGCCTGTGAAAATCTATTAGTAAATTATAGCGTATTATTGACATCTTCAGTGGTTTATTAATTTATTTGTTTTAGTATTGTCTATTTATTATATCTTTAGCACTCTAGCATAATTATGTTTTTAATGGTATGATAATGTGTGCAATTTACTTATTATGCATATTGATCCTAGTCAGCTTTCTACAACAAATATAGCAGGCAGGCCAGTGATGTAATGAGACTTTTTTCCATCCAATGAAATAAGCCTGTTCGCTATATAGTAGCTTGTGTTGTGAGAAGGGACATGAACTTTTACCTCTTGAGAAAGACCGCACGTTGGCGGTTGAAACGCGTTGAGGTTTTTTGGACTGCTTGAGGATCCGTACTTTGCTCTAGTGACGACATCGGCTTCCACATTGATGCTTTTGAATACAGCGTTCCTTAATCTGAAGCCACTATAACGGACATTAATCTAAAAACGGACACTTTTGGTTCCGGAACCTTCATTTGCAAAGATTTATGCTTTTATTGCCTTGGATATCTTTTGTTGTGTCAACAAACCGCCTAAATAAAATTTCAACTTTGTAAGTACATTTCAGAGAGTGGGGTGCGTTTGTTGTATTTACCTACACTTGAGTCTGTTTGCGCTTACATCATTTCTGCCTTCTGTAGAAAATATTTTTCTTTTACAAAGATATGACGAGTCCACGGATTTCATCCTTACTTTTGGGCTATTAACCTCCTGCTAACAGGAAGTGGCAAAGAGCACCACAGCAGAGCTGTATATATAGCTCCTCCCCTTCCCCTCCACCCTCAGTCATTCTCTTTGCCTGTGTTATACTAGGAAGACATGGTAAAGTGAGGTGTTAGTTTTAGTTTCTTCAATCAAGAAGTTTTTTTATTTTAAATGGTACCGGTGCGTACTATTTTCCTCAGGGGGATATGGATGAAGATTTCTGCCCTGAGGCTTGATGATCTTAGCATTTGTAGCTAAGATCCACGCTGGTTCCCACAAGACTTCTGAAGGTATCCATTAGACATCTTCAGTGTGGAGACTGGTTTCATGCTACAAGCAGCATTAAGGTATGTGCAGCCTTTTTTTCTGAGGAGACTTGGTGTATCAGAACTAGCTGGCATTATGTTTTATGTTTTTTATTTTTGGCACTTAAAACTTATTGGTTTTATGCTTGAGGGTTATATTGTGTATGTATTTTTACTTTAGTGCAAAACTGTATTTCCATGCGGTGTTGTTCGGGCCTACTCCAACTTTTGACCGTAAGGGGCGGAGCCTAATTTGGCGCTATTTCTTCAGGATTAGCAGCAGCAAACAGTAACTCGGTGGCTCCTGGACTGTGTAGCTGGTCTGAAGGGTTGAAAACTTGATTCGAAGTACCCTGGGGGCAGGTAGGCGCCACAGCAGAGCTGTGGCAAGGTGCAGAGAATATTTTTATCTATCTTTTGACTACATGTTAATATAAATACTTCTAAAGCCTTATTTTTGCCCTTGCTTCTGGGTGCAGTAATTTTTGGATTAACCAACGATATTAAGTCAAATTTGGGAATAATTTAACGTTTTTTGTGAATTTTGGAAAAATTGTTCACTTTTTCTTTTCTTAAAGGCACAGTACACGTTTTTTCTAATGTTTATTTTATGCTATAAATAAGTGTTTAAACGACTTTTGTGGTATTACTAGTCTGTTCAACATGTCTGACATTGAGGTTTCTCATTGTTCTATGTGTTTAGAAGCTATTGTGCAACCCCCTTTAACATTGTGTAACTTTTGTACTGAAAAGGCTTTACAATGTAAAAAGCATATTTTAAATAAAGTAAGTGTGCCTAGGGATGATTCTCAGTCTGAAGAGAATCAGGATATGCAATCCAATTCTCCCCAAGTGTCACAACCTTTTATGCCCACACAAGTGACGCCTAGTACTTCTAGTGCGTCTAATTCCTTTACTCTGCAGGAGATGGCTGCAGTTATGTTAACTACCCTTACAGAGCTATTATCTAAATTACCAGTGTTGCAGGGTAAACGCAGTAGGTCAAGTATTAATGTAAATACTGAATCATCTGATGCTTTATTAGCTATTTCCGATGTTCCCTCACAGTGCTCTGAGTTGGGGATCAGGGAATTAATGTCTGAGGGTGAAATTTCTGATTCAGGGAATTTTTTGCCTCAGACAGATTCGGATGCTATGTCATTTACATTTAAGCTTGAACACCTCCGCCTGTTGCTTACGGAGGTTTTTAGCAACTCTGGATGATTGTGATCCTATTGTGATTCTTCCAGAGAAATTGTGTAAACTGGATAAATATTTGGAAGTTCCTACTTACACTGATGTTTTTCCAGTTCCTAAGAGAATTTCGGAAATTATTAGTAAGGAATGGGATAGACCAGGTATACCGTTTTCTCCCTCTCCTAATTTTAAGAAAATGTTTCCTATATCAGATACCATTCGGGGCTCATGGCAAACGGTCCCTAAGGTAGAGGGAGCTATATATTCCCTAGCTAAGCGTACTACTATACCCATTGAGGATAGTTGTGCTTTCAAGGATCCTATGGATAAGAAATTAGAGGGTCTACTAAAGAAATTATTTGTTAATCAGGGATTTCTTTTACAACCTACGGCTTGCATTGTTCCAGTAACTACTGCAGCAGCTTTTTGGTTTGAGGCTCTAGAAGAATCTCTTAAAGTTGAGACTCCATTAGATGACATTCTAGATAGAATTAAGGCTCTTAAGCTAGCTAATTCTTTTATTACTGATGCCGCTTTTCAAATTGCTAAATTAGCGGCAAAAAATGCAGGATTTGCTATTTTAGCACATAGAGCATTGTGGCTCAAATCTTGGTCTGCTGATGTGTCATCAAAACATAAGCTTTTAGCTATTCCCTTTAAAGGTAAGACCCTTTTTGGGCCAGAATTGAAGGAGATCATTTCTGATATTTCAGGAGGTAAGGGCCATGCCCTACCTCAGGATAGGTCGGTTAAAATGAGGGGTAAACAGAATAATTTTTGTTCCTTTCGGAACTTTAAAGGAGGACCCCCCACTTCTTCTTCTTCCACAAAGCAGCATGAAGGGGTGGCCCCCGATCCGGGACCAGATCTAGTAGGGGGCAGACTTTCTTTCTTTGCTCAGGCTTGGGCAAGAGATGTTCAGGATTCCTGGGCACTAGAAATAGTGACCCACAGTTTTCAATTGGAATTCAAGGATTTTCTCCCAAGAGGGAGATTTCATCTTTCAAAATTATCTGCAAACCAGATAAAGAGAGAGGCGTTCTTACGCTGTGTAAAATACCTTTTTACTATGGGAGTAATCTGTCCTGTTCCAAAATTGGAACAGGGACAGGGGTTTTACTCAAACCTATTTGTGGTCCCCAAAAAAGAGGGAACGTTCAGACCCATTTTGGACCTCAAGTGTCTAAACAAATTTCTAAGAGTTCCATCATTCAAGATGGAGACAATTCGAATGATTTTGCCAATGATCCAGGAGGGTCAATATATGACTACCGTGGATTTGAAGGATGCTTACTTTCATTTTCCAATCCACAAAGATCATCATCGGTTTCTAAGGTTTGCCTTCTTGGACAAAAATTATCAGTTTGTGGCTCTTCCTTTCGGGTTGACCACAGCACCCAGAATCTTCACAAAGGTTCTAGGGTCTCTTTTGGCGGTTCTCAGACCGCAAGGGATAGCGGTGGCGCCTTATATGGATGATATTCTGATTCAGGGGTCAACATATCATCTGACAAAATCTCACACAGACACAGTGTTGTCTTTTCTGAGAAGTCACGGCTGGAAGGTGAACATAGAGAAGAGTTCACTTGTTCCACAGACAAGGGTTCCTTTCTTGGGAACTCTGATAGACTCGGTAGCCATAAAAGTATTTCTGATGGAGGTCAGAAAATCAAAGATTTTGAATACTTGCCAAGCACGTCCATTCCTCGGCCATCAGTGGCTCTTTGTATGGAGGTAATCGGATTAATGGTAGCGGCAATGGACATCATTCCATTTGCTCGCTTTCATCTCAGACCACTGCAACTGTGCATGCTTGGTCAGTGGAATGGGGATTGGGAGGATTTATCTCCAAAGATAATTCTGGATCAAGAGACCAGAAACTCTCTTCTTTGGTGGTTGTTGCCAGATCATCTGTCCCAGGGGACTTGTTTCCGCAGACCCTCGTGGGTGATAGTGACAACAGATGCCAGCCTTCTGGGCTGGGGTGCAGTTTGGAACTCCCTGAAGACTCAGGGTGTTTGGACTCAGGTGGAGTCTCTATTTCCAATCAATATTCTGGAACTGAGAGCAATATTCAATGCACTTCAGGCGTGACCTCAGTTGGCTTCGGCCAAATTCATCATATTCCAGTCAGACAACATAACGACTGTGGCATATGTCAATCATCAGGGGGGAACAAAGAGTTCCTTAGCGATGATAGAAGTATCCAAGATAATCAGTTGGGCAGAGGCCCACTCGTCATCTTTCAGCTATCTACATCCCAGGGGTAGAGAACTGGGAAGCAGATTTTCTAAGTCAACAGACTTTTCATCCGGGAGAGTGGGAACTTCACCCGGAGGTATTTGCCTCATTAATTATCAGATGGGGCAGACCGGAATTGGATTTGATGGCATCTCGTCAGAATGTCAAGCTTCCAAGATACGGATCCCGGTCAAGGGATCCTCAGGCTGAACTGATAGATGCCTTGGCAGTACCTTGGTTGTTCAGCCTAGCTTATGTGTTTCCGCCGTTTCCTCTCCTCCCACGCGTGATTGCTCGAATCAAACAGGAGAGAGCTTCAGTGATCCTGATAGTGCCTGCGTGGCCACGCAGGATTTGGTATGCGGATCTAGTGGACATGTCCTCTCTGCCACCGTGGAAACTTCCATTGAGACAGGACCTTCTCATTCAAGGTCCTTTCCAACATCCAAATCTAATTTCTCTGCAACTGACTGCATGGAGATTGAACGCTTGATTTTATCGAAGCGAGGATTCTCTGATTCAGTTATAAATACTTTGATACAGGCTAGAAAGCCTGTCACTAGAAAAATCTATCATAAGATATGGCGTTAATATCTTTATTGGTGTGAATCCAAGGGTTACTCATGGAGTAAAGTTAGGATTCCTAGGATTTTGTCTTTGCTCCAAGAAGGATTGGAGAAAGGGTTATCAGCAAGTTCCTTAAAGGGACAAATTTCAGCTTTGTCAATTCTGTTTCACAAACATTTGGCAAATGTATCAGATGTTCAGTCTTTTTGTCAGGCTCTATCTAGAATTAAGCTATTATTTAGACCTATTACTCCTCCCTGGAGTTTGAATTTAGTTCTTCGAGTTCTGCAAGGGGTTCCGTTTGAACCTATGCATTCCATAGATATTAAACTATTATCTTGGAAAGTTCTGTTTTTGGTTGCTATTTCTTCTGCTCGAAGAGTTTATGAGCTTTCAGCATTACAGTGTGATTCGCCTTATCTCATATTTCATTCTGATAAGGTGGTTTTACGTACTAAACCTGGGTTCCTTCCTAAGGTTGTTTTGAATAAGAATATTAATCAGGAAATTGTTGTTCCTTCCTTGTGCCCTAATCCTTCTTCTAAGAAGGAGCGTCTGTTACATAACTTGGACGTGGTCCGTGCCTTAAAGTTTTACTTACAGGCAACTATGGATTTCCGTCAATCATCTTCATTATTCATTGTTTATTCTGGAAAGCGTAGGGGTCAGAAAGCTACGGCTACCTCTCTCTTTTTTTTGGCTGAGAAGTATCATCCACCTGGCATATGAGACTGCTGGACAGCAGCCTCCTGAAAGAATTACGGCTCATTCTACTAGGGCTGTGACTTCCACATGGGCTTTTAAAAACGGTGCATCTGTTGAACAGATTTGTAAGGCTGCGACTTGGTCGTCCCTTCACACTTTTTCCAAATTTTACAAATTTGATACTTTTGTTTCTTCTGAGGCTATTCAAGCAGTGGTGCCTTCCGTTTAGGTTCCTGTCTTGTCCCTCCCTTTCATCCGTGTCCTATTACTTTGGTATTGGTTTCCCACAAGTAAGGATGACATTCGTGAACTCGTCATATCTTTGTAAAAGAAAACTAAATTTATGCTTACCTGATAAATTACTTTCTTTTACGATATGACGAGTCCACGGGTCACCCTGTTCTTTTTAAGACAGTTTTTCTTTATATTTTTTGTAAACTTCAGTCACCTCGGCACCTTTTAGCCTTTCCTTTTTCTCTTCCTATACCTTCGGCTGAATGACTGAGGGTGGAGGGGAAGGGGAGGTGCTATATATACAGCTCTGCTGTGGTGCTCTTTGCCACTTCCTGTTAGCAGGAGGTTAATATCCCACAAGTAAGGATGAAATCCATGGACTCGTCATATCGTAAAAGAAAGTAATTTATCAGGTACGCATAAATTTAGTTTTTTATTTCTACAGATTGGCAATATTTACGCGATATCTAAATGGAAATCATCCTTTTAATCATTCTAACAATTTTTTTGTTGAGGGAGTCTGCATATATATGCTTCAATCAAGATTTTCTCTTAAATGCAGTGCTATTTTCACCACCAACAATGGCTTATCACCTACAACAGTGTTTGTCAAATGCGGCCCTCAAGTACCCCTAAAGGGCCAGGATTTCATTATAGCTAAACTAAAGCACAGGTGAAAAAATAATTTGATGGCTTAGAGCAGGTTAGTAACCATTGTTACTGATCAGCGGATTATTTTGCCTGTGCTCTACTTCAGCTATAATGAAAACCTGGGCTGTTCAGGTTACTTGAGGACCACAGTTCAGAAACACTGACCTGCAACATCAATTAACTTTTCATTTGTTGTCAGTAAATGCAATTTGTCAGCTAATATAATTACCCTAATGTGTAACAAAATTTAACCTACTGTCAGATAAAATTTGTTTATTGACCTTATGAAAGATTTGAATGTCCCCTTTGTAAAAACATTTTAAACATCTCAGCATTTATATCAAATTTTTAAGACAAGTCCCAAAGGAATGCTTAATTTTAGTGTTTCACAATGATGACTGGATACATCTAACAAACTATTAGTTGCAGGCCTTTTTCTATCATTTTCTTAAAAATCATATTTTCTTTTTTTTATTATTACACACACAGTTATGTTGGAGTGCAGGATGCTCACATGGCAGGACCTGGCAGATACAGCTCCTGCTCTGGAAGAGATGTGGAAGCCTGTTAAATTTGGTGTTATCGCTCTCACACTCTCTCATATTGGTCACTGGAAGTTCAACATGGCACATCAAGAACTCTCTGAGGATCTGAAATTTTTTTTTAGCTTTACATAAAGATGGCCAAGGCTATAAAAAGATTTCCAAGACCCTGGAACTGAGCTGCAGCATGGTGGGCAAGACCATACAGCAGTTTCACAGAACATGTTCCACTCAGAACAGGCCTCGCCATGGTCGAACAAGAGGTTGAGTGCACATGCTCAGCATCATACCAAGAGGTTGTCTTTTGGGAAATAGACGCATGAGTGCTGCCAGCATTACTGCAGAGTTTAAAGGGGTGAGGGGTCAGCCTGTCAGTGCTCAGACCATACGGCGCACACTGCATCAAATTGGTCTGCATTGCTGTCATCCCAGAAGGAAGCTTCTTCTAAAGATGATGCACAAGAAAGCCAGCAAGCAGTTTGCTTAAGACAAGCAGACTAAGGACATGGATTACTGGAACCATGTCCTGTGGTCCATTGAGACCAAGATAAACTTATTTGGTTCAGATGGTGTCAAGCGTGAGTGGCGGCAACCAGGTGAGGAGTACAAAGACAAGTGTGTCTTGCCTACAGTCAAGCATGGTGGTTGGAGTGTCATGGTCTGGGACTGCATGAGTGCTGCCAGCACTGGGGCGCTACAGTTCATTGAGGGAACCATGAATGCCAACATGTACTGTGACATACTGGAGCAACATGATAACGACCCCAAACACACCTCCAAGATGACCACTGCCTTGAAAGAAGCTGAGGGTAAAGGTGATGGGCTGGCCAAGCATGTCTCCAGACTTAAATCCTATTAAGGATCTGTGGGGCATCCTCAAATGGAAGGCGGGGGAGCGCAAGGTCTCTAACATCCACCAGCTTTGTGATGTCGTCATGGAGGAGTGGAAGAGAACTCCAGTGGCAACCTGTAAAGCTCTGGTGAACTCCATGCCCAAGAGGGTTAAGCAGTGCTGGAAAATAATGGTGGCCACACAAAATATTGACACTTTTGGCCCAATTTGGACATTTCCACTTAGGGGTGTACTCACTTTTGTTGCCAACGGTTTAGACATTAATGGCTGTGTGTTGAGTTATTTTGAGGGGACAGCAAATTTACACTGTTATGCAGGCTGTACACTCACTACTTTACATTGTAGCAAAGTTTTATTTCTTCAGTGTTGTCACATTAAAAGATATAATAAAATATTTACAAAAATGTGAGGGGTGTACTCACTTTTGTGAGATACTGTATGTATGAATAGCAACCTGAGGTGATTCTTAAATAGTGTTTTTTCTTTTTCTTTTACATCTTGATACATAGGGCACCTGCTATTGCTTTTATTACATCCAAATTTTGCATGGATATCATACTGTCAACTGAAAACTAAGTGCCTAACAACAATGTCCTACAGCTTGTGTGTACAACATAAAATAAACAATGGAAAAGTGGGCAAGAGGAATATGGAGGGTTGCTGTATGTCTGATTGCTACAGTATATATTTTTTTCTTTTCAATACATATCCTTAGAATATTTGCTTTCTGCAAATGTAATTGTAGCATACGCCCCATAGGTGAACTAGTTGCACTGATAATAGTATATGAAAGAAACAGTACGTTGCATTGCATTCAAAACTTTTACTAGTTGAGATGAATGTCACTATACCACCAGACCTCGCTTTAGGACACCTTTTCATGGGATACTATCAATACTTCAAAAAGAAGAAAAGTTGTGCTTTCATGAACATGCATCACATAAGATTAGTGCAGCAACATCATATTGGTCAAATGTAGACAATGAGGCCTATTTATCAAATGTCTGTCAGACCTGATCCGACAGTGCAGATCAGGTCCAACAGACATCGCTGAATGCGGAGAGCAATACGCTCTCCGTATTCAGCATTGCACCAGCAGCTCTTGTGAGCTGCTGGTGCAACGCCGCCCCCTGCAGACTTGCAGCCAATGGGCCGCCAGCAGGGGGGTGTCAATCAACCCGATCGTACTAGATTGGGTTGAATTGTAGCGATCTCTGTCCCTCTCATCACAGCAGGCGGACAGGGTTATAGACCGCTGCTCCATAACTTGCGTTTCTGGTGAGTCTGAAGACTCACCAGAAACACAGGCCCTCAAGCTCCATTCGGAGCGTGATAAATGGGCCTCAAAGAATAAACCCCACAAATTTAAATAAAATGAAAAGTTAGAAATATAAGTTTCTTGCTTATTATCAATAAAAACATAAACATGCTGGATTAAATGATGACAACCTCTGACACGTGAACATATACCAGCATTGAAGCTGTACTTCCTCATAACAAGAAATGTCATACAGGTGCAAATCCCCAAATCTGGAATTCCAAAATCCAAACTTATTCTGAAATCCAAACTTTTTAAATAATATTAATTTTAAAAATGCAATAATATCTATACTAAAATTATGTTTGTAATGTCTGTCGCTTTCGGCAGTTGCGCACGCATCCTCAAAGAAATGTTGGATGCGCGTGCAGCCACCTCAGCGAGAGACAGCTTCAGGAGCTCCAACTCTCAGCTGTAACATAACAGCTGAGAGCTGGAGCTCCTGAAGCTTAAGGCATCTGCTGCATATGGAGCCGGAGCGTGATTGGTGCTCAGCCTCCATATGCGGCCAGATGCCTGATTGTTACAACGGTGACACTATGTGTGTCACTGTCTGTAATGATCTTCTGCTGGTGGAGGTGTGGGAGGTGTGGGCAAACTGACCTGGCACCTGATTAGTTAAGGTGGCGTGGACGACCGGGTGTGAAGGGGACGTGGATGACCGGGTGTGATGGGGGCGGGGGAGGGACAGAGGGGATGGAGCCAGTCATGATGGAGGCAGAGCTGTGGCGGGCCGTGGTGGGGTGGGTCCAGACAGCAGCGGCCTTGGCTGTCTGTGTGAGAGTGCACAAGAGGGGTGAGAGAGAGCAAAAGAGGGGGGAGATAGAGAAGGGTGAGATAGAGCAAAAGAGAGGGGGGAGAGAGAGCAAAAAAAGAGAGGGAGGACAGAGAGCACAATAGGGGGGGAGAGAGCAAAAGGGAGGGGGGAGAGAGAGAGCAAAAGAGAGGGGGGGAGAGAGAGAGAGAGCAAAAGAGAGGGGCGAGAGAGAGAGCAAAAGAGAGGGGAATGAGAGCAAAAGAGAGGGGGTTAGAGTGTGAGAGAGAGCAAAAGAGAGGGGAGAGAGAGCAAAAGAGAGGGAGGGGAGAGAGAGAGAGAGCAAAAGAGAGGGGGGAGAGAGAGCAAAAAAGAGAGGGAGGACAGAGAGCACAATAGGGGGGGAGAGAGCAAAAGGAAGGAGAGAGAGAGCAAAAGAGAGGGGGGGAGAGAGAGAGAGAGAGCAAAAGAGGGGGGGGAGAGAGAGCAAAAGAGAGGTAGGAAAATTGGATCAGCCAATCGGATTGAACTTGAATCTGATTGGCTGATTCAATCAGCCAATCAGATTTTTCCTACCTTAATTCCGATTGGCTGATAGAATCCTATCAGCCAATTGGAATTCGAGGGACGCCATCTTGGATGACATCACTTAAAGGAAACTTCATTCATCGGTAGTCGTCGGTAGGAAGAGGATGTTCCGCGCCGGAGGTCTTGAAGATGGAGCCGCTCCTCGTCGGATGGATGAAGATAGAAGATGCCGCTTGGATGAAGATGTCTGCCGGTCCGGATGTCCCCTTCTGCCCGGATAGGATGAAGACTTCTGCCGCTCTGCATGTCTTCTTTTGGTCCATCGGTGCTCGGCTGAGTGAAGACGACTCAAGGTAGGGAGATCTTCAGGGGGGTAGTGTTAGGTTTATTTAAGGGGGCTTTGGGTTAGAGTAGGGGGTATGTGGGTGGTGGGTTGTAATGTTGGGGGGTGGTATTGTGTTTTTTTTTTTACAGGCAAAAGAGCTGATTTCTTTGGGGCATGCCCCGCAAAAAGCCCTTTTAAGGGCTGGTAAGGTAATAGAGCTGTTAACTATTTTAATTTAGAATAGGGTAGGGAATTTTTTTTATTTTGGGGGGCTTTGTTATTTTATTAGGGGGCTTAGAGTAGGTGTAATTAGCTTAAAATTCTTGTAATCTTTTTTTATTTTTTGTAATTTAGTTTAGTTTATTTAATTGTAGGTACTTGTAGTTAATTGATTTAATTTATTTATTGATAGTGTAGTGTTAGGTTTAATTGTAACTTAGGTTAGGATTTATTTTACAGGTAATTTGGTAATTATTTTAACTAGGTAGCTATTAAATAGTAAATAACTATTTAATAGCTATTGTACCTATTTAAAATAAATACAAAGTTGCCTGTAACATAAATATAAATCCTAATATAGCTATAATATAATTATTCGTTATATTGTAGCTATATTAGGGTTTATTTTACAGGTAAGTAAGACTTTAGTTAATAATATTTAATTTATTTCGTTAGATTAAAATTATGTTTAATTTAGGGGGTGTTAGGGTTAGACTTAGCTTTAGAGGTTAATACATTTATTAGAGTAGCGGCAAGGTCCGGTCTGCAGATTAGGGGTTAATACTTGAAGTTAGGTGACGGAGATGTTAGGGAGGTCAGATTAGGGGTTAATACTATTTATTATAAGGTTTGCGAGGCGGGAGTGAGGTGGTTTAGGGATTAATACATTTATTAGAGTAGCGGCGAGGTCCGGTCGGCAGATTAGGGGTTAATAAGTGTAGGTAGGTGGGGGCGACGTTGGGGGGGGTAGATTAGGGGTTAATAAATATTATGTAGGTGTCGGCGATGTTAGGGGCAGCAGATTAGGGGTTCATAGGGATAATGTAGGTGGCGGCGGTGTGCGTTCGGCAGATTAGGGGTTAAAAAAATTATTATAGTGGCGGCGATGTGGGGGGACCTCGGTTTAGGGGTACATAGGTAGTTTATGGGTGTTAGTGTACTTTAGAGCACCGTAGTTAAGAGCTTTATGAACTGGCGTTAGCCCAGAAAGCTCTTAACTACTGACTTTTTTCTGCGGCTGGAGTCTTGTCGGTAGAGGGTCTAATGCTCACTTCAGCCAAGACGCTCAATACCGGCGTTAGGAAGATCCCATTGAAAAGATAGGATACGCAATTGGCGTAAGGGGATCTGCGGTATGGAAAATTCGCGGCTTGGAAGTGAGCGTTAGACCCTTTCCTGACTGACTTTAAATACCAGCGGGCGGTAAAAAGCAGCGTTAGGACCCCTTAACGCTGCTTTTGACAGCTAACGCAGAACTCTAAATCTAGGCGTAAGTTTGCAGAGACTTAGATACAAGGTAATCATAGAGGTAAAAAGTGTAATTATATAACTGTGTTGGTTATGCAAAACTGAAGATTTGGTAATAAAGGGATTATCTATCTTTTTTTTTTTTTTTTTAAATCTGGTGTTGACTGCCCTTTAAAGTTTATTTAGCACAATTGTCTCAAAGATTACATTACTAATAATGATAATAATAATAATAATATTGTTTTAATAAAAAGAAGTAAAAATCAAAGAATATTCAATGTTTTGATACTTCAACACTTTTATCAAAAATATAATTCAGGGGGGGCGGAGCTAGCTACCAAAGGAGTCAGACGTGCATGTTAGGAGCTCCTGGTTCCAATATGTTCCAAATGGTGTTTGTTTGTACTTAAAACAACTTTTTTCCCTACTGCTGTGGATCCCTTCTCTATCTAGCATTACTGGGAATAATAGAGATTACCGGATAGCTTTTTCTAACTCTGTGACGAGACCAGAAGTTTTGCTATGTCGGAGGCCCAGGATACATGGAGGCTAGCTGTGACGCAGCTCTTGCATAACCATTTTGCTAGTTTAGCGCTCCTCCTGAATGACTGCTGCTTGGGCGTAGTGGCAACCGATGTCAAGCATTCAAGACCATCCGATCAACATACAGCTCACAGTGTGCACCCCATTGTTGCACCCACTCTTTGGGATCTATATACTGATGCCCCAGCTTCTGGATGTGCAGTCCAAACTGGTAGGTATAAGTATCTCCCTGCCGCATGGGGTCAAAATTACAGGACATAGATCCAGAACCTTGTTACAATATAATTTGTTTATTTTTGTTATTATATATTTGTGGGCAGCGTGCTGTCTGCGGCCGAGACAGCACGACATGTCTATACTAGTATTTATGCATAAAGCTGTGTTGCTGAGAGCCCACTGTTCAAGTATAGAGGAGATAGTCGATTGATCATGCCTTTCCACTTGGAAATATTAGATTATCCACGTAAGGATATTAATTATTACCAGATGTTTACTGATAGCTATTATTCTGCAGCTCCCACTCTGTATTGTTTATTGTATGCACCTCCTCACGTGGTAATAACAATCTCTATGTGTTAGGATCTTAGTCCCATATTATTTGAAAATACGGGAGAGCTAGGGCCCTGCTGATAGGTCGGGCTAAATGCCTACACTGTTATTAGTTTCCTTTTAGAAGCTCTTCCTTATAGCCAAGTGTCCGCTCACTTGATAATTTACTCATATGCCCAGCTGTACTATAACTTGCTCTCTTAATGAACCCTATGTTATATGTATCCATACGAGTGTCATTGTCCTGCTGTTAGGTTGGTCTCCGTCCTCCCTTCCCTTCCATTTCTTTCCTCCTTCCCCCCCTCTCCTTTCCTCCTTCCCCCCTCCCGGGGTGCTCTGGGGTTCCCAGTCGCCCTTGTGGTTTTCCTTGTAACATACCGCACTTTCCCCCCCTATTTACACTCAACTATTGTACTTGCTTTGCAAATGCTTGTTTTAGTGGTTTTGTATATTGATATATGATATGTTGGATATATAATATATTTGGCCTGATGGTTGTTGATATTCTTTACATATTTCTCCACACTTGGTTACACAATACCGCATATATGTTGATGTGTATTCCCCCCCCCCATTCTATTGTCGCCCCCTCCCTCACTACAGTGTTTGATTTCTAGTATAGATTGTACTTTGTCTACTATTATACACCAGTACTTTTCTATTCTATGTTGTATTTAGGTTACAAAAAATGTGAGGTCTGCTCTTTTTCTTTGCCATCATCTTGTGGTATTACATATGTTTGTATTTTGTATTTCCTTTTGTCAGTATGTGTATTTATTTGATGCTCTTTGTACCTGTATTTTGTATTTCCTTTTGTCAGTATGTGTATTTATTTGATGCTCTTTGTACCTGTATTTTGTATTTCCTTTTGTCAGTATGTGTATTTATTTGATGCTCTTTGTACCTGTATTTTTGCTGATTTGCCATGCACAAGATGTAATATCATTATTTTCTTGACCTCAATAAAAATTATTCAAACAAAAAATATATATATATAACTCAGTTATTTCTGTTTTATTTATCAATATTAGTAGCATGAAAGTACCAACATATCATAGCGTTAATAGTCTTTTAATCTTGTTTTTCCATCATTTCTACAATCTTCTTTTTTCACTTTTTCTATGGATTAATATAATCCATTTAAAGGGACGTGAAACCCAAATGTTTTCTTTCATGATTTAGGTAGAACATACAATTTTAAACAACTTTCCTGTTTACTTCCAATAAATTTGCTTCATTCTCTTGGTATCATTAGTTGAAGGAGCAACAATGCACTAATGGATGCTAACTGAACACATGGTCGAGCCAATGACAATCTGTATACATATGCAGCCACCAATCAGCAGCTAGAACCTAGGTTATTTGCTGCTCCTGAGCTTTCCTAGATAAACCGTTCAGCAAAGGATAACAAGAGAAGAAAGCAAATAAAATAAAAGAAGCAAATTGGAAAGTTAATTAAAATTGTATTCTATATCTGAATTGTGAAATACATTTTTGGGGTTTAATGTCCCTTTAACATTGCACAAGCAGCCACAAGCGAGCAGGGGCTCCTAATCACCCCGATTGGACTTGTCCAGGGTGATGTTAATATGCCAGCTCAGACCTGGTATATAGGGTAGGAAGCAGTGGTCTCATGTGAGCCTGCACCAAATGTGCTCCAAAGCTGCATTCCAAGCTTGTTAAATGGAGACCTATGTATTTACAGGATAGGTATTATTTATATAGAATATTTTTAAAGCTATGCTAGTCTGGGGTGACCACTAACACCTCTGACTCACTTAAAGGTCAGAGTATTTCAATCAAATTTTCTACCTCTTAAATGTACAAATTCATATAATCTGATATGATTTGGACACAGAGAAGGAGCTGGTGGATTAGGAGACAAATCAATTATCCAAAATGTAGATTTATTTTGTAAGATAAAGGGGAAAACAAACTACAAATGATTGCTACTTTCAGGAAATAAATGATATATTACTGCTTCATTTTTATGTCACCCTAAATGTATTTATCTGATAATACTTTATGTATCAAACTCCATTCAGAAGATATGTCCTTTATATACTGCCAATGGGGGAGTCCAAAACCTAAATTGATTTCAGATTTCTTTCAACTTAAAAATGTGATAGGTTTTCATTACTTTGTGTATATCTGTACAGCAAATATATGCTTATTGAGTAACATGCACAATAACAAATTACTCATTTTTTATACTATTAAAGGACAAATGTATTTTGCTGGTTTGCTTAAAGGATATGTAACCCATTTAATACACAGTTTTTTGGGGAATTGATTGACATCTTCAGTGATAAGGAAAATATATAGCTTTTTATACTTACCCTCTAGGGTACTTTACAAAACATTATGCAAATATATTTTCTTCACTCAATATGATGGAGATGTACTCTATTTAAACTAACTTTAGGTAAATTGTGCTGGGGATATTTGTTAGTATTGAGCTTTGAGAAGAACAAAGTGTTGAAAGTTCTATAGATGGTTTCAATTTGCTTTATTGTAGGCTTAGGAGCATCATTGCACTACAGGTAGTTAGCTGAGCACATTGGGTGAGCCAATGACAATAGGCATTTGTGTGCAGCTACCAATCCCCAGCTAGCTCCTAGTAGAACATTGTTGCTTCTGAGCATACCAATGTATGCTTTTCAGCAAGAGAAGCAGATTTGATAACAGAAACAAATTGGAAAATTGTTTAAAATATGGTCAATCTGACGGATGAACGTTTAAAGGGGCAGTCTACTCCACAATTTTTATTGTTTAAAAAGATAGATAATTTTTGCATAACCAACACGGTTAAAATAATACACTTTTTACCTCTGTGATTATCTTGTATGTAAGCTTCTGCAGACTGCCCCCTTATCTCAGTTCTTTTGACAGACTTGAAGTTTAGCCAATCAGTGCTGACTCCTAGGTAGACACATCTAAGGGAAGAGGCGCAACAACTGATACGACGTTTGTACCCTCCAAAGAGACATTTACAAAGTGTTATTGAGGAGATAGGATAGTGGTCACAGTAAAATCACATAGCTAATTGTATGTGTACGCTGAATAATTTTCAAACCAGTTTGATTGCCAGTATGATGGAGTAGGCGCCCGGCGATCTCCCCCCTGTGACTACCCCTGACTCCCCCCAGATCATCCCCTCAATCAATTGTATATATATATATAGCGCCCTGCTGGCAGGAAAAAGGGAGAAAAAAGGAAAAACGTTGAGCTGGATTGCTGGGGACAGCACCATAGTGTAACAGTGCCTGTATGCAAAGGTATTACACACCATATAGCAAAAGAACTAGCAATATGTCCAAGCAGCATCGGAAGCAAGACAGGAGGCAAAAGAATCAGGCAGAGATACACCCACCACCACATGCCGAGGCTGACATGCCTGACCCCGCACCACAAGACACACATCCTATAGTGGCGCAGCTATCTGCTCTATTCTTGCCGAGAATCGAGCAGCTACAAACGGGCCTAGATGCTCTGACCTCAGATTTTAAGGCCTTTTCTACAAGATTAACTACTGTTGAGCAGAAGGTGGCGGACACAGAGACACAGTAAAGAGAATCTTCACTTAGTATCACAAGGTTACAGAGACAGAACAAGCTTTTTCATGAAAAATTGGATGACCTGGAAAACAGATCCCGCCGCAACAATATCTGGGTGGTGGGTCTTCCAGAATCGGTCCCAGGTACCGCTTTAATTGACTTTGCAGACAACACCTTACCAAAGCTACTAGGTGTCCCCAGTGCGCATATCCCTTGCATTGTAGAAAGAGCGCACCGAGTAGTTACTCTGATGCAGAATAATGAGAAGAGGGTCTCACCAAGGCAGTTAATGATTAAATACCTTAACTTTAAGGACAAGACCTTACTCCTCAAGGCGTACAGACAGACACCAGAGCCGAAGTATGAAGGTTCTAAAATCTACCTGTTCCAGGATTATTCGGCCGAAGTGGCAAAGAAACGAAGAGAATTCTCACCCTATTGTAGGGAATTGTTAGAGAAGGGAGAATCGGCGTCCTTGCTATACCCGGCTCGACTTAAGCTACAAACCACACAGGGACCGAAGTTCTTTGAATCCACTTCTCAACTCCAGACATTTATGAATACTTGGAATCCTTGCAGAATGGAATAGAAGGAGGCAGAAGATATCGAGGAAGCAGATACATAATGAAACGATTACAAGTTTGTTGTCACTGACCTGCATCGAGGGCTGTTTGGCAGTCCTTTCTTTCTGTAAAACAACTTGAGATACTCTGGCTCCCACTTGTGCAGCAGAAGTACGTCAACACGGACATGTTAGCAACCAGGTTCAGCTTCTATGGGAACCATTTACAAGTTTGCTTGTTTTTTGTTCTTGTTTTTCTTTTGCAGATTGGAGAAGATATCTCAGAGACTGAGGACATATAGATTGCATAGCGTGTTGCGCATTTGCGCGAAACTATGATATCCTTTTCTGTTGGGGGGGGGGGGGGGGGAGACTGTTGAATGTTAGTTCTGTCATTTTGTTTTGCTGTTCCATTGTTCAAACTGTTTTATCTGTTTAGGTGATCCGTAGACTCGATCTTACTAATCAGCTGGCTATATATTGCTAGACTTTGTGATTGAAAGCACGCTTCTTCCAAACTTCAGATCCTGGTAAAGGTGGAGGCCCCGAGGTGTCAGAGTTGTAAGTGTTTTAACATATATCAGAGTTGTGGGCTTATATTTGCCCTTTTAACCCTGCATACGCTGTAACACACTGAGAGCATAGTAGTAGATATACACTAGCCATATCCTAAGTATGGGGATACATATCGTGTCTTGGAATGTAGGGGGATCACATCGCCCATAAAAAGAAAGGCTATACTAAAGTATCTGAACTCCAGAAGGCAGACATAGCAATCCTTGAAGAGACACATCTGAAGGCTAGCGAACACTTAAAATTAAAACAGGGTTGGGTGGGGGAAGTCATCTACACTAATTATGACAGTAGTAGGGCATTTCTTTTCCGTAAGAATTTAAACTACACAATTACTCAGATGATACTAGATTGACAGGGGCAATATGCCCTACTAAAACTATTGCTTAATGGGATATCATTGCTGATAGGGGGGTATATGGGCCACACATACGCAAAAAAGAATTTTGGAGTGACCTTAGAGTTTGTCTTCTCCAAATGGCCGACATCCCAATAATCTTAGGGGGTGATTATAATCTCACACCACAGACACCTGCAGATAGATTTCGCAGCCCAGCCTGCATGACAATGACCCCTGCTAGAGCCCTACATTCTAGGAAAGATACAAACATATTTCGCAAATTCTGTAGTGCTCTTCTCCTTTCTGATGTCTGGAGGCATAGGAACCCGGAGGCCAGGAACTATACATGTGTCACTCCTGCAAAAGACACGTTCTCCCGCATAGACTATTCCTGGTCTCTGGGTCCTTGATCTCTGGGATCGGAGATGTGGGGATTGATGATCCAACGATTTCAGACCATGCCCCAATCACACTCACACTTAACATGGGACCTCCAAAAGCAAGAGGTACTGGATGGGCCTTTCCCAAATACCTCTTGCATGATGATAACTTTAAGAATCATTTAATAGGAGAGTGGTTGACATACACCTCGACAAATCAGGAGCATAAAGGTAATTCCATCCTATTCTGGGAGGCCGCAAAGGCGGTTCTAAGGGGAGTCACAATATCATATGTTGTTAAATTTAAGAAGCAGAAGCAAGCTAGGGGAGACCTATTACTTAGGCAGTTACTTAATGCAAGGAACAGATATCTTCGCAATCCCTCAAACATCAACAGAACAAAATACCGCACTGCCAAGACCAACAGAGACACGTACTTAACCCAAAATGCGGCTAGGGACCTGACCGAGATGCGTGCCAGATTTAATCAGCATGGCAACAAGACGGGCCGCCTGATGGCTAGACTGACAAAACTGACTAGAGGGTGCAATATCATATCAGCAATCAAATACAAAGGTATCATGCACACAACCACAACAGACATACAAAGTATTTAGCCAATACTACATGCATCTTTATGCCACACGGCAGACGGACCCCTCTGTTCGTGATGGGTTCTGGAATGCCCTCACCCTACCATCTCTGACTGACACCCAACGGCAGGAGTTAAATGCGGGGGTGACAGTAAAGGAGGTATTAACAGCTATTGGGGGGCTCCCACTGGAAAAAGCCGCAGACCCAAACGGTCTTCCAGCAGAGTTCTACAAAATCCTCCAATGAGAAATAGCGGACCCATTATCCTCCATATACAATGATATATTGGGGGGAAGAACAACTCTGTCCAAGGGGTTCACAGAAGCGAATATAAGCCTTATCCTTAAACCAGATAGAGATCCTCTTGCTCCTGAGTCATATCGTCCCATCTCGCTTATGAACTCGGACTACAAATTATTCACTAAAATCTTGGCTGACAGACTAGCGAGGGTACTTCTGGAATTAATACATCCTAGTCAGACGGAGTTTGTAAAGGGCAGGTCATCAGTGGTGAATATGCGCACATTGCAATTCTTATTGACACACTACTGGGAAAAGGCTGGGAAAAATCACGTGTTGTATGCAGAGGAAGCCTATGCGCTACTTGTAGATGCGGAAAACGCTTTTGATACAGTCCTTTGGAGCCATTTATTTTATGCCTTGGAGCAGTTTGTAATTGCGGGAAACTTTGTGCGAGCGTTGCGTATCCTTTAAACTGCCCCTCAGGCAGCGGTGTTAATTAATGGTTTTCCATCCCAACCATTTGCTTTAAGCCGAGGTACAAGGCAGGGCTGTCCTCTGTCACCCCTTCTCTTCGATCTAGCTTTACAACTCTTAGCTGCAAAAATTCAACAAAATACTAATGGCCTTAAAGTAGGTAATAGTACACTGCACCTGTCTCTATTTGCAGACGACATGGTACTATATGTACAAAATCCTAGACTAAATATCCACCCACTGATGAATATTATCACTGAATTTGGGCAAATATCTGGCTACAAGATCAATACCGAGAAGATGGAGCTGATTTGGCTCTCGCATGCCATTGATGTTACGAATATTCACTATGACTTCAGATTGGCCGGGAATAGTTTTAAGTACTTAGGAATTCGGCTTTCAAGGAACCCCTTGGATTGGTATGGTGCTAACTATACTCCCCTCAAAAGGATTGCAACTGATCTCACTGTCCATTGGGTCAAGTTGCCACTATCCATCTCGGGTAGGATAGGATTTATTAAAATGGTCCTTTTTCCCAAATTACTGTACATCATGCAGATGTTACCAGTACTACTCCATAAGACAGACTTGAGATTCTGGAAATCTCTTATCCTCTCCTTTACATGGGTAAACAAAAAACAAAAAATCCACTCTGCTAGAATGATGAGCACAACTTATTCGGGAGGCCTAGCGGTCCCTAATGTAGAACTATACTGCTGGGCTGCGCAGGCAAAGTATGTGTTGGATTGGATGACTGGGCAATCTCACTTTACAGTACCTGAGTTGGAACAATATGTTGTTAAACCATGGTCACTGGCTGTACTACCACATTTGACAGTGGACAAAGCAGACAAAATACTGACTGGTTACCCTTTGTTACAGCAGCCTCTTTTGGCTTGGAAGAAAATCTGCCATAGATTGAAATGCCAACAGGAACTTATTAAATACATCCCACTGCAGGGAAATCCTGACTTTTTACCTGGCATGACTACACAGATGTTCAGGGTTTGGGAATCTCTTGGACTAGATAGGGTGTCCAAATTGATAGAAGGGGATGGGAAAACCATTTGCACATTTGCCTACCTGCAGGAGTCCTATTCTATACCGTGCACACATCACTTTGCCTACTTGCAGGTAAAACATTATATCAATAAATTGCTTAGCTTAAACACCACCCCTGGTGAACATAAAGGAGTAGCTCAGATTTGTCACCTATACACACAGGGGTTAACATCTATTTCACCAATTTATAAGATACTCCAAACCCTGGACAATGAACACACGATCAAACACATCTGTACTAAATGGTCTGAGTTGTTGGAGACTCAGATAACTAGCAAGCAGATCCAAAATAGTATCCAAGGGGTTAGAGAAGCCACACTGGCAATGGACCTTAGGGAATCGCATACTCACATGATTGAATTAGCGTACATTACTCCTAAACTCTATAAAAAGTGGGAGGTATCCTCCACAGGGAACTGCCCAAGATGCACACAAGCACAGGCAGACCTAATTCACATGACCTGGACCTGTCCAAAATTAACTAGGTTTTGGGGCATGATACATCACTGGCTGAGAACCCTCAATATCCCAGTTCAAGTATTTACACTGCAAATGGTCACGCTCTTAGATTGTCAAAGCTTAAATAAGGCTGCAACAAAATTCACACACAACATTATCCTTCTAGCCAGGAAACTCATATTTCGGCAGTGGTTGAGTAAGGAGGCCCCAACATTATCACAATTAAAAAACGAAGTACTTATGCAGTTGCTCTATGAACAGGCAGACACCATGGGAAATATCTCCAACTGCACAGCTCGCTTCATGAAAAAATGGGCAGTATACATTCAGACATTGGAGACCTCACAACAGATAAAAATACTATACCCCATACGCAACTCAGAATACATACTGGATGCTCAGCTTAGGGGAGATTGGAAACTAAACTTTGAGAGAGTTAATACCCCCTAGGGAGAATTTATAGAAGTCTGAGAGAGGATAGGAACTGACACCTCGGAGGAAGTGAAGTCAGCTTGGTCACAGTAAATGTTGGAAAATGTGAAGGATATGCACTGTATTTATTTACTTCACTTGTTCTCATGCCCCCTTTCCTTTTTCTTATTTTTCACACATTATGATTAGCGGTGTGTACCACAGATATATAATGCTAACCCCAGAATGTGGGGGTAAAGTCTGTGTTTTGTCCTTTTCACAGAATAAATAAAGAATTTAAATAGAAAAAAACATGCTCTACCTGAATCATGTCCCTTTTATTTTGACTGTACTGTCCTTTGCCCCTTTGATAGATCTCTAGTTATTGACATATTAAACATATTAATTGATAACTTTTCTATGAATAAATCATTTGTATCCTTAATGTATGAAAATATAGTTAAAGTGTTTCTCTGAAAAGAGTAGTATAGAGTAGTGTAGTTTTATGTGTTGAACTTAACTAACCCTGAAAGAACTACAAGACAGCCACTCACTTTAAAAGCGTAAATGTGAATTATTTATATTAACAGTTCAATTTCACCAGAATGAATTCTACTGTGAATGAATTCTACTTTCATATTCTGAATTCTTATCATAAAGAATTTATATTTTTCAATTGAAATTTACAGTTTGTTTTTCTTCATCTTATTGCGAACTGGGAAAACAAACATATTGTGAAATGGCCTCACACTTGAAAACTTTCCATACATTAGCTACAGTGGTTGCAGATGTTACTGTAAGGGATCAGCAGGCTTGGGTCGGCAAGGTAAAACTTTTTACTAGAAAAATATACAAAATAAAAAAGCCCACATGTTAAGAAATCTACATGACCTCTATAAATAGACATCTTTGATAAGAGTATTGAAGCCTTGAAAACATATCTGAACATGTATGTGAATGTTTGTGTAAATCTGTATTTATTTGTGTAAATGTACTGTAAGGACATGTGTGGTTATGTGTGCATATGTGTGTGTTTACTCTTGCATGTGTGTTAATGTGCATGTGCACCTATTTGTATGTCTTTTGGTGCATGAGTATGTTTGCACATGCATGTGTGTTTCTGTATTTGTTAATGCTTATGCATGCATGTCTTTTTATTAATATATATTCATATTCAAATATAAACTGTACAAATTAAATATGATAATAGTAGGAAAAAGGAGTAAGTGAGGCTGCTAGACGACTTAAGATATCAGTATGCAATTTAAAAAAACAAATGAATATATAATAAAAAGTTTTCAAATAGGGACGTCTTCCTATATGTACCAAAATAAAGTGGGCAACTGGGAAGAACATTTCTTTAGAGATAATAGCTATAGTGCAAACCTGATACTATATAAGAGATATATACAGTAGATGAACTACTGATTGTCTGGAGAAGATCAGAATTAGATCTAATTCAAATGTTCACAACATGAACAGAAACTCTGAGAATTTACTCTTCACTTACAATTACAAATTTTCTTCCCAGTTGCCCATAAAAAGGTTGGCATAGCTAGATGCAAACTTCGTACCCATCGCTGTACCTTCAGTCTGGAGAAAATATATTCCATCAAAAGAGAAGTATAAATTCTATACTATCAATAATGAATTGTCTATGTGCATGTTTATCTCAACATCTTTCTTTAAATATTTTTGTAATGCTTCAATTCTCTTCTTGTGATTAATTACAGTATATAACAATGTCACATCGCGAGTGGCTATTATCATATTGTCTTCCCATTTTAATGTATTAAGAATATTAAGTATATGTGTTGAATCTCTTAAATAAGAGTCTAGACTTTTTACATGTTTTTGTAGAAATCTGTCTACATACTGTGATAGATTTGCAGAGACAGAATTTATGGCTGAGATTATTGGCCTACCAGGGGGGTTGATTAAATCTTTATGGATTTTCAGTAAAAAATAAAAGATTGGTATTTTAGGGCATTGTGGTGTTAAAAATTGAAATTCTTTTTCACTCAGGACTCCTTGTTTTTTACCTTCCTTCAATATTCTGTTAAGTATTGCCGTAAATCTATTTGTGGAATTGAGGACTAACTTTTCTTATCATTTAGTATTCTGTAGGCCTCCACTTTGTAGTTATCGGTATACCTCACCACAATTCCACCTCCTTTGTCCGCTGGCTTAATCGTAACTTGTGCATTCTTTTGTAGATTATTAATAGTATCTCTTTCTTTTTTACTTATATTTTGTCTCATTTATTTTGGTGGATTGCATTTTTTAAAATCCTTTATAACCATCTCTTAGACCATGCTCGGATGTTGAGTTGCTAAGGTGTTTTAGCTAACTTATGAGACTTATATGCCACATTGCTTATATCCTCACTTGATGAACTATTAGACACTTATAATAACATTATCGTTTTAAAGGTGGTACGCTTCACAGAGGCTTGCAACCTGTAATTCCAGCATATTGTTTTGACTTATGATACATTTGTGGTTTATATGTTATCTTAAATGTTTTTAGTTTATATCCTGTATAAGATTTTTCCGACTATCACTTGCAACATTGTTTTTAAGGGAGACGTCCTTATTTTAAATTTAACTTCTTTATATATTCATTTGTTTTATTAAATGACATACTGATATCTTAAGCTGTCTAGCACCCTCACTTAGGCCTAGATTTGGAGTTTGGCGGTAGCCGTGAAAACCAGCGTTAGAGGCTCCTAACGCTGGTTTTAGGCTACCTCCGGTATTTGGAGTCACTCAAAAAAGGGTCTAACGCTCACTTTTCAGCCGTGACTTTTCCATACCACAGATCCCTTTACGTCATTTGCGTATCCTATCTTTTCAATGGGATTTTTCTAACTCCGGTATTTAGAGTCGTGTCTGAAGTGAGCGTTAGAATTCTAACGACAAAACTCCAGCCGCAGAAAAAAGTCAGTAGTTAAGAGCTTTCTGGGCTAACGCCGGTTCATAAAGCTCTTAACTACTGTGCTCTAAAGTACACTAACACCCATAAACTACCTACTATGTACCCCTAAACCGAGGCCCCCCCACATCGCCGCCACTCGATTAAATTTTTTTAACCCCTAATCTACCGACCGCCACCTACGTTATCATTATGTACCCCTAATCTGCTGCCCCTAACACCGCCGACCCCTATATTATATTTATTAACCCCTAACCTGCCCCCCACAACGTCGCAACCAGCTACCTACAATAATTAACCCCTAATCTGCCGACCGCAAAGAGCCGCCACCTACATTATAGCTATGTACCCCTAATCTGCTGCCCCTAACACCGCCGACCCCTATATTATATTTATTAACCCCTAATCTGCCCCCCTCAATGTCGCCTCCACCTGCCTACACTTATTAACCCCTAATCTGCCGAGCGGACCGCACCGCTACTATAATAAAGTTATTAACCCCTAATCCGCCTCACTAACCCTATAATAAATAGTATTAACCCCTAATCTGCCCTCCCTAACATCGCCGACACCTAACTTCAATTATTAACCCCTAATCTGCCGACCGGAGCTCACCGCTATTCTAATAAATGTATTAAACCCTAAAGCTAAGTCTAACCCTAACACTAACACCCCCCTAACTTAAATATAATTTAAATCTAACGAAATTAATTAACTCTTATTAAATAAATTATTCCTATTTAAAGCTAAATACTTACCTGTAAAATAAACCCTAATATAGCTACAATATAAATTATAATTATATTATAGCTATTTTAGGATTAATATTTATTTTACAGGTAACTTTGTATTTATTTTAACCAGGTACAATAGCTATTAAATAGTTAAGAACTATTTAATAGCTAAAATAGTTAAAATAATTACAAAATTACCTGTAAAATAAATCCTAACCTAAGTTACAATTAAACCTAACACTATACTATCATTAAATTAATTAAATAAAATACCTACAATTACCTACAATTAAACCTAATACTACACTATCAATACATTAATTAAATACAATACCTACAAATAACTACAATGAAATAAACTAACTTAAGTACAAAAAATAAAAAGAACTAAGTTACAAAAAATAAAAAAATATTTACAAACATAAGAAAAATATTACAACAATTTTAAACTAATTCTAATTCCGATCAGCCAATAGAATGCGAGCTCAATCTGATTGGCTGATTGGATCAGCCAATCGGATTGAACTTGATTCTGATTGGCTGATTCCATCAGCCAATCAGAATATTCCTACCTTAATTCCGATTGGCTGATAGAATCCTATCAGCCAATCGGAATTCGAGGGACGCCATCTTGGATGATGTCCCTTAAAGGAACCGTCATTCTTCAGTTGGACGTCGCCGGATGAAGATGGGTCCGCGGTGGAGGTCTTCAGGATGGAGCCGGTCCTCATCGGATGAAGATAGAAGATGCCGCTTGGAAGATGATGGTTGCTGGTCCGGATCTACTCTTCTTCCCGGATAGGATGAAGACTTTGGAGCCTCTTCTGGACCTCTTCAGCCACCGGATGATGGATCGCCAGCCCCCGCTTGGGTTGGATGAAGATTTTGGAGCCAGGACCGATCGGTGATACCCGGTGAGGTGAAGACAAGGTAGGATGATCTTCAGGGGCTTAGTGTTAGGTTTATTTAAGGGGGGTTTGGGTTAGATTAGGGGTATGTGGGTGGTGGGTTGTAATGTTGCCCAAGAGCTGAACTTCTTGGGGCATGCCCCGCAAAGGGCCCTGTTCAGGGCTGGTAAGGTAAAAGAGCTTTGAACTTTAGTAATTTAGAATAGGGTAGGGCATTTTTTATTTTGGGGTCTTTGTTATTTTATTAGGGGGCTTAGAGTAGGTGTAATTAGTTTAAAATTGTTGTAATATTTTTCTTATGTTTGTAAATATTTTTTTATTTTTTGTAACTTAGTTCTTTTTTATTTTTTGTACTTTAGTTAGTTTATTTCATTGTAGTTATTTGTAGATATTGTATTTAATTAATGTATTGATAGTGTAGTGTTAGGTTTAATTGTAGGTAATTGTAGGTATTTTATTTAATTAATTTAATGATAGTATAGTGTTAGGTTTAATTGTAACTTAGGTTAGGATTTATTTTACAGGTAATTTTGTAATTATTTTAACTTTTTTAGCTATTAAATAGTTCTTAACTATTTAATAGCTATTGTACCTGGTTAAAATAAATACAAAGTTACCTGTAAAATAAATATTAATCCTAAAATAGCTATAATATAATTATAATTTATATTGTAGCTATATTAGGATTTATTTTACAGGTAAGTATTTAGCTTTAAATAGGAATAATTTATTTAATAAGAGTTAATTAATTTCGTTAGATTTAAATTATATTTAAGTTAGGGGGGTGTTAGTGTTAGGATTAGACTTAACTTTAGGGGTTAATAAATTTATTAGAATAGTGGTGAGCTCCGGTCGGCAGATTAGGGGTTAATAATTGAAGTTAGGTGTCGGCGATGTTAGGGAGGGCAGATTAGGGGTTAATACTATTTATTATAGGGTTAGTGAGGCGGATTAGGGGTTAATAACTTTATTATGATAGTGGTGTGGTCCGCTCGGCAGATTAGGGGTTAATAAGTGTAGGCAGGTTGAGGCGACGTTGTGGGGGGCAGATTAGGGGTTAATAAATATAATATAGGGGTCGGCGGTGTTAGGGGCAGCAGATTAGGGGTACATAAGGATAATGTAAGTAGCGGCGGTTTACGGAGCGGCAGATTAGGGGTTAATAATAATATGCAGGGGTCAGCGATAGCAGGGGCGGCAGATTAGGGGTTAATAAGTGTAAGGTTAGGGGTGTTTAGACTCGGGGTACATGTTAGAGTGTTAGGTGCAGACGTAGGAAGTGTTTCCCATAGCAAAAATGGGGCTGCGTTAGGAGCTGAACGCGGCTTTTTTGCAGGTGTTAGGTTTTTTTTCAGCTCAAACAGCCACATTGTTTTCTATGGGGGAATCGTGCACGAGCACGTTTTTGAGGCTGGCCGCGTCCGTAAGCAACTCTGGTATCGAGAGTTGAAGCTGCGTTAAATATGCTCTACACTCCTTTTTTGGAGCCTAACGCAGCCTTTATGTGGACTCTCAATACCAGAGTTATTTTTATGGTGCGGCCAGAAAAAAGCCAGCGTTAGCTTTTCGGGTCGTTACCGACAAAACTCTAAATGTAGCCGTTACTCTTTTTTGCTAGTGTTTCACCTTTTGAAACAATAGAAGGATTGTTTTTTAGCGAGGAGTGTGATGTCCACAACCTTAGTGCACTACTATACATTCTAATTACAATCTATACTTAAATATCATAATAACCCAATGTGAAAAAATACTAATATGTATATAATGTTTGCCCTCTTATGTAAAAATCAACTTTTGATATGAAACTCCAAGGCATAGTAGATTTTCAAATCTCAATGAACATTCTTTATGTGGTCAGAATATAGAAAAAGAGACAATGGGCTGCTTTAGAGGCAAACCTGAAACGGAAGTTAAGAAGCAGCGGTTGTAAGACCACAGCTATTTAACCTCTCTGCCACCTTTAAAGTGGCGAATTGAAATCATTCCAATCCAATATTATTGGGATGATTGACAGCCCCTGCTAGAGGCCAATTGCCTGCCGGTGAGCAGGGGGCGGCATTGCACAAGCATTTCACCAGAAATGCTTGTGCAATAATAAATGCAGACGGGAATTCAGCACTCAGGTTAACTGTTACGCAAGACAAAAAAGCTGCACAAAACACAACAAAACACATTGTACAGTATAGTTACACACGCAATAACACTTTATTAAAAGGAGCTTGTTGTGTGATTATTATTCAAAAAGCAAAGAAAGGCAGCAGCACTCAAATTCAGCTCTTCAACTGGAATTATTGGACATCAAACCATGAAACAGAGAAACAGCAGCAATGTTTTGGGTCACACACCCTTATTCATGCCATGGCGTGTTTCATGGTGCTGCTGCTTTCCTTTGCTTTTTGATGTGTTATCTGGGCTTTGGTATAGTACCCAGTGGCAGCTTGGCACCATACATTAGCTAGTGCTGAACTATCTGTTGAACTTTGTGTGATTAGGCTGCCAGTATCACTTTAATGCTTTTTATGGTGCAGACAGTGGGCTACTTAAAGGGACAGTCAAGTAAAATTACATGTTCATGATTCAGATAGGGCATGGAATTTTAAATTACTTTCCAGTTTACTCTTATCATCAAATTTGCATTGTTCTTTTGTTATTCTTTGTTGAAAACTAAACCTAGGTTATATCCTAATATCTAAGCCATTGAAGGTCGCCTCTTATCTCAGTGCATTTTGACAGTTTTTCAAAGTTAGACACAGCCAGTTCATGTGTACCACATGGATAACATTGTACTCACTCCTGTGGAGTTATTTATGAGTCTGCACTGATTGGCTAAAATGCAAGTCTTTCAAAAGAACTGATATAAGGGGGCAGTCTGCAAAGGCTTCAATACAAGGTAATCAAAGAGGTATAAAATGTATTAATGTAACAGTTTTGGTTATGCAAATCTAGGGACTGCTTAATAAAGGCATTATCTATCTTTTTAAACAATTACAATTCTGGAGTAGACTGTCCCTTTAAGGAACAGCTGAGTGTGTGCCCAATGCTTGGCTGTTCTATTCAGCCTCTGTAGCTGTGCCTGTGTTTCCTGAGTTCTGTCTCCAGTAGCTATGAAACAAATATATAAAGACATCACTAGGCTTTTGTATACAGCTGGCATGGCTCTCACTTGCCAAGTCTTACTTACAAAGTATAGAAAAGAATCCCGTTGCTTCAAATAAAAAGACCTTTACTAAATTCCTGGACAAAGGAAGAAACAACTTTTCAAACCCACTATGGGTTCTTAGTTATATCATAAAAAGCTTCATCAGTTTCAAAAGGCTTCATCAGGTCTCAAAAGACTTTATCAGTCTGTACTACAAGTCAACTGACAAAAGTGTTGCATAGCTATTTGAGTTTCTTTTATCAAATTAATATTTTTTATCATGTTGATACTAGTTTTTATCTTTAATATCTCTGACTAGTGTTGAAAACAAATCTGGTTTCAATGGCTAAAGGTTTTATTGGGGTGGGCTTTTAGTTATAGTAGTCAGTCTACTACCCTTTTGTCTTAAAAAGCCATTAAACACTAAGGGACACATTTATAAAGATGCAGGCTGATATCGCTAAATGCCGACAGCATACACGGTTGGCATTTATTAATGCACAAGCATTCCTTGTGAAATGTTTGTGTAATGCCGTCCCCTAACCCCTGTAGATTTGCGACCAAGGGGGTGTCAATCATCCCGATCGTATCTGATCGAGATGATTGCTGTCCGCCGCCTCAGATGTGGCAGATGAGTTAAGGAGCAGCGGTCTTAACACTGCTGCTTCTTAACTTATGTTTCCGGCGAGCCTGAAGGCTCACGCGGAAACAGTTGCATTCTCAGCTACATAAATCTACCCCTAAGGGATAGATTACAAGTGTAATGCTAGAAGTAAACCTTTTGCTCTCCTTGGGTTGAGTGGGTATTACGAGTTGAAAGTAAAAAGTTATCACTACATCTAACTTGTCGAGCGCAAAAAGCCGAACTTATTTCACACACCATAACTAATCCTGACTACACTATTGACCTCAAAACTTCCACCCCCACTTTGCAAAGTCTTAACTACACTATTAACCCCTAAACTGTCAGCCCCCCAACACAATGTAATCCCTTTAACATCTAAACCCCCTAACCTACACCCATAAGTTCACCCAAAATAGACTAATCCTACCTTTACAAAAAAAATCTAACTAACTTTAAAAAAATAAATAAACCTACCTGAGAAATTAAAACAAATCTAACCTTCACTTGTAATTAAAAAATACACTACCATTAAAAAAATAAAACCCTATCATTTAAAAAAATAAAAAACCCTAACATTACAAAAAAATAACAAATTACCAAAAATAAAAAAGTTATGCCTATTCTAAAAGCCCCCCCCAAAAAAACCACGCCAAAATAAAAAAATTCTAAAACTAAACTACAAATAGCCCTTAAAATGGCATTTTCTAGGGCATTGCCCTAAAGTGATCAAGCTCTTTTTGTGAAAAAAACAACAACCTACCAGCCTCTAACATTTATCCTCCAACCCCCACCCCAAAAACAAAAACATCTCAAAAAAACCCTAGTCTAAAAAGTGCTCTAAAAAGGGCATTTGGCTGGGCATTGCCTTTAAAAGTGCATTTAGCTCTGTTGCTGCCCATATAAAAAACAAACAAACAAAAAACTAATCTTAAAAAAAACACCAAAAATATAAAATAAATGTGCAAGAGTGACCTGGTCACAGAGGGGGCGCTCAAATAACTAACACAATATGATAAATATCACAAAATATCACCCACAGTTTGGAACAATTTAAAACAATGAGAAACCTGTAAGGCTAATATAGGAAGTCCTATTGCAAATAGTGAGAGTGGTATAAATGTCCTTGCAATGATTCTTTAGAATGATGGTTTCTGGGTCGGCTGCCTCCTCCTCACTGGTTTGTCCAGGTAAGGCTATAAGGAATGAAAGAAAATAGAGGGGCGCCTCATGTGTGGTATCGTAAGTAGGAAAATCAAATAGATACAAAGAGTAAAGCCAAATGAATACTCACATACTCCATGAGCACACTTATTTGCTGGTAGGGGCAGGCTTCAGAATTATGAAGGTGTGACAGCTCACCCGTTCGACAGTTCTCTTAGCGTAATATGTTGATGCTATAGTAGAGACACAAAATACAGGCACCACATGTGCAGACTGTTAATGGTTTAGACAGTAGTAATTCTTTAGAAAGGATGGTACTCACATACTCCCAGAGCACACCAAAGTGCTTGTAGAGGCAAGCTGCAGATTTAGAATAGGTGGGACAGCTCACCCAGACAGATGGTAACCAGGTAGATCTCTTATGTATCAGATAAAGGCAAATGGTGGGTGGCAAAAAAATCCACTCAAAAAATAAAATATCCCAGTTTTATTAAAAACAAGCTTCTTTTCATATAAAAAACAACAACACAGTAGTTATTAAAAGTGGATAATAGGGTGTCCAATAATACCCCAATATTGCAACGCGTTTCTCGGTTCACAGACCGTTTCCTCAGGAATATAATTCATTACTGCCCACCACTGCCTTATATACCTAACTAACAAACATTTTACCTCCCTTCAGGAGGCTGACTTTCTAAATTAATTAATCAGGTACACCTGTATAGGCTGATAGAAATTTCTAATATAGGGATAAAGCAAAGTCTTCATTTATATGTGAAAGAATTCTACTGTTTGTGATTCCCCATATATAATACACATTGTGGTCATTTCCATATCCAAAGATCATTTCTTTATTTTTAGATAACATATCTGTGATAGATATAAAAGTTATAAACCCTAAAGCTCCTCTGTGTTGTTAATGGAGTGTTCTACCTTTTTTATTGTCTACTATAAGTGTGTGTATAATATGATAGGTGAAGTATCTCCCCATGATCGGTATAAAATTTAGTGGTCACAATGTCTGCACAGTCAGATCTACTTCTAGTCATGTTCAATTTAAACTTCTTTTGTTCAGATCGTAAACAATTTCTATCTTGTATACTGCGGTCTAACGAGGCATGTCCAGGGGCGTAGACTCTCCCATTTCATTGGCTGAAGTTGTGTGATGTAGAAATATGTAAACTCCCCCCTGTAAGTTCGTCATTATTCAGTGTGTAGTCTTACGGGTTGCCAAATTAGGTTCACACCTACTGTGTTATTAAGTTCACACCTACTGTGTTGTTAGGATTTGACAGCACGTATATCGTATAACAATCTAAGTGCTGCAAATCAAACTATAAGGATCTCAAGGCAAAATTCTGGCACTAGTCATTTCATGAGCAAAAGTTGTCTTAACCGCCTATGATTTCTTGGTTTCAGATGTGTCTGTAATATCCCAAAAGCCGATATTATATGGAGTAATATACTGACTATAGGGATACTATGATTTTTTCGCTCATGGCCTCTTCTGTGTGTTTGTGCTTCTAATGTTAACTGCTGTGTTGGGTAAATCGGAATTAAAAGACCTCTATGTTCAGCAATGATCCTCAAAAGTGGGTGTGTGCGGATTAACCAATCACCATGTTCCTACGTGTTCCATTTGAGTTTATTTGTGATTGGTGAATGTGCTGATTTTTTCTTAGCAACAAATAAAGTGACAGTGTGTCTCAATCTCTGCATTTTTCAATGTGCTTATATTCTAATTGTAGATAGATACTTGAAACAATATTAACGCTTCTGGTTGTTTTAAAAAGTTATAGTGAATACATGCATTATAAATAAAGATATTTGAGTGTGATGAGACATATTTAAAGAGATTGTTGTATGTGCATGTTGTTCCAGGCTTATGTGTCAAAAAAGTCCTGAGAAAGATGGAACAACAAACCCCTTCATTGCCCCCCCCTCCCATCAGTCATGAATAACCAATAATTGTGGTCTAAAAGTAAACTATATATTATTAGGGACCGATGTGTAACTTCTAAGCTAAGCAAAATTATTGGTGTATATGAGCAAAATCTATAGTGAGTATTCTTAATCTCCCTAATACAACATATTAACAGGATATAAATCCTAGTACTAGGGTAGTAAAAAATAATAATAATAAATTAATAATAATGATAATAATAACTAAAATAAAAGAAAATGGGGAAAAAAATGTTATGAAAAAAATAATAAAAAAAATAAATAAAATAAAAATATATATAAAAAAATTATGGATGGATAATAAAATGTGATAAGAGAAAAAGATAAACCCTACAAGTAATAATATAGGAAGTATAAATAGTTTGGGAGTGTCAATAATAATCCTATGAATGTGTATATGTGGAACCAAGTGATATGACTCATATCATTATAGGAACTAGATAATACAGAATATTTAGAATGCTGCTAGATCAATTACTTCATTAAGGCCTGAAGGGAACTGGGACTGGAATTTAAAAATCCAGTATGTCTCCCTCTGGCGTAGACGAGTGTATCTATTAACACCTATATTTTGAGGGATATGCTCAAGTGGGGTTATACAAAAAGTGTGTTGGTGTCCAGAATGTTGGATGGTACTATGCCTGGACACACTATGTTTAGGTGACAATTTTTTTATATTCCGTAGGTGTTCACTCCACCTTGTACGTATCTTCCTGCAGGTGCGCCCCAAATATTGTAGGCCACACCTGCAGGTCAGAACGTAAATAACATAGTCCATACTACAGTCTATTCTGTTTTTGATGGGGAAGATTTCCCCTGTGGTATGACATTTAACAGATGTATAGCCATGTGTGATGTAGCTACACATGTGGCATCTTGATTTATTACATCTGAAGGCTCCTACTTTGATTCTTCTTTGCTATTAAGTGTAGGGTGATGTATATTGTTTTTTTTGGATATCACTACTTTACTCGGAGCCAATTTTTGTTTCAACGTGGGTGCTCTTCTAAATACTACACGCGGATTATTGGTAATACTATGCTTAAGAATGGGATCCTTCATTATTATTGGCCAATGTTTCTTGAGGGTTTTCTTCATATAGGTATGTTCGGAATTAAATTGAGTGATAAATAAAGGTTCTTGCAGGCTATTCTTAACTAATGGTTCTTCTAGGCTGTTATTGGTTGAAGTAATCACATCTTTATATTTGGGGGTCAAGATAGTATGTCTACTAATATTTCTAGCTTTCAAGAAGCTATCTTCTATCAATTGATCTGGATATCCTTTCTCTTTAAATCTAGTGTACAATATTTCTGATTGTTGATCATAAAGGGTTAAAGAGGAATATAAAAAAATTGTCACCTAAACATAGTGTGTCCAGGCATAGTACCATCCAACATTCTGGACACCAACACACTTTTTGTATAACCCCACTTGAGCATATCCCTCAAAATATAGGTGTTAATAGATACACTCGTCTGCGCCAGAGGGAGACATACTGGATTTTTAAATTCCAGTCCCAGTTCCCTTCAGGCCTTAATGAAGTAATTGATCTAGCAGCATTCTAAATATTCTGTATTATCTAGTTCCTATAATGATATGAGTCATATCACTTGGTTCCACATATACACATTCATAGGATTATTATTGACACTCCCAAACTATTTATACTTCCTATATTATTACTTGTAGGGTTTATCTTTTTCTCTTATCACATTTTATTATCCATCCATAATTTTTTTATATATATTTTTATTTTATTTATTTTTTTTATTATTTTTTTCATAACATTTTTTTCCCCATTTTCTTTTATTTTAGTTATTATTATCATTATTATTAATTTATTATTATTATTTTTTACTACCCTAGTACTAGGATTTATATCCTGTTAATATGTTGTATTAGGGAGATTAAGAATACTCACTATAGATTTTGCTCATATACACCAATAATTTTGCTTAGCTTAGAAGTTACACATCGGTCCCTAATAATATATAGTTTACTTTTAGACCACAATTATTGGTTATTCATGACTGATGGGAGGGGGGGGGCAATGAAGGGGTTTGCTGTTCCATCTTTCTCAGGACTTTTTTGACACATAAGCCTGGAACAACATGCACATACAACAATCTCTTTAAATATGTCTCATCACACTCAAATATCTTTATTTATAATGCATGTATTCACTATAACTTTTTAAAACAACCAGAAGCGTTAATATTGTTTCAAGTATCTATCTACAATTAGAATATAAGCACATTGAAAAATGCGGAGATTGAGACACACTGTCACTTTATTGGTTGCTAAGAAAAAATCAGCACATTCACCAATCACAAATAAACTCAAATGGAACACGTAGGAACATGGTGATTGGTTAATCCACACACACCCACTTTTGATGATCATTGCTGAACATAGTGGTCTTTTAATTCCGATTTACCCAACACAGCAGTTAACATTAGAAGCACAAACACACAGAAGAGGCCATGAGCGAAAAAATTATAGTATCCCTAAAGTCAGTATATTACTCCATATAATATCGGCTTTTGGGATATTACAGACACATCTGAAACCAAGAAATAATAGGCGGTTAAGACAACTTAGCTCATGAAATGACTAGTGCCAGAATTTTGCCTTGAGATCCTTATAGTTTGATTTGCAGCACTTAGATTGTTATACGATATACGTGCTGTCAAATCCTAACAACACAGTAGGTGTGAACTTAATAACACAGTAGGTGTGAACCTAATTTGGCAACCCGTAAGACTACACACTGAATAATGATGAACTTACAGGGGGGAGTTTACATATTTCTACATCACACAACTACAGCCAATGAAATAGGAGAGTCTACGCCCCTGGACACGCCTCGTTAGACCGCAGTATACAAGATAGAAATTGTTTACGATTCGAACAAAAGAAGTTTAAATTGAACATGACTAGAAGTAGATCTGACTGTGCAGACATTGTGACCACTAAATTTTATACCGATCATGGGGAGATACTTCACCTATCATATTATACACACACTTATAGTAGACAATAAAAAATGTAGAACACTCCATTAACAACACAGGGGAGCCCTAGGGTTTATAACTTTTATATCTATCACAGATATGTTATCTAAAAATAAAGAAATGATCTTTGGATATTATCTGGGGAAATGACCACAATGTGTATTATATATGGGGAATCACAAACAGTAGAATTCTTTCACATATAAATGAAGACGTTGCTTTATCCTTATATTATAAATTTCTATCAGCCTATACAGGTGTACCTGATTAATTAATTTAGAAAGTCAGCCTCCTGAAGGGAGGTAAAATGTTTGTTAGTTAGGTATATAAGGCAGTGGTGGGCAGTAATGAATTATATGCCTGAGGAAACGGTCTGTGAACCGAGAAACGCGTTGCAATATTGGGGTATTATTGGACACGCCATTATCCACTTTTAATAACAACTACTATGTTGTTGTTTTTTATATGAAAAGAAGCTTGTTTTTAATAAAACTGGGATATTTTATTTTTTGAGTGGATTTTTTTGCCACCCACCATTTGCCTTTATCTGATACATAAGAGATCTACCTGGTTACCATCTGTCTGGGTGAGCTGTCACATCTATTCCAAATCTGCAGCTTGCCTCTACAAGCACATTGGTGTGCTCTGGGAGTATGTGAGTACCATCCTTTCTAAAGAATTACTACTGTCTAAACCATTAACAGTCTGCACATGTGGTGCCTGTATTTTGTGTCTCTACTATAGCATCAACATATTACGCTAAGAGAACTGTCGAACGGGTGAGCTGTCACACCTTCATAATTCTGCAGCCTGCCCCTACCAGCAAATAAGTGTGCTTGTGGAGTATGTGAGTACTCATTTGGCTTTACTCTTTGTATCTATTTGATTTTCCTACTGACGATACCACACATGAGGTGCCCCTCTATTTTCTTTCATTCCTTAAAAATATAAAATATATGGCGTAGGTCCTGCTTCATCTATCTTCTTATATTAATCCCAGCGGTGGCTCTGGTCTTCATCCATCTTCAACATGGAGGTCTTTATATGGTCACCAGTCGCCCACTGAATTTTGAATGTGAGGTACCCCTTTTATATAGGGGTATCCTTGCATTTCCTATTGGCTGATTCTCATGTTCAAATTCAAATCAGCCAATAGAATAACAGCTAGGTTAACTTAGGGGTGTTAGGTTAGGGAATTTAGATGTTAGTAAGTTATTTGACT
The DNA here is from genome assembly GCF_027579735.1 of Bombina bombina. NCBI lineage: Eukaryota > Metazoa > Chordata > Amphibia > Anura > Bombinatoridae > Bombina > Bombina bombina. The sequence goes on along the minus strand of NC_069503.1, from coordinate 453,863,632 downwards.
TTGGTGCGCTAGTGGTTTAGGGGTTAATAGTGTATAGGTTTAGATTGCGATGTGGGGTGGGGCAGTTTAGTCTTTAATAGTGTAAAAAAGTAGTTTGTGATGTGGGGAGGGTGGCGATTTAGAGGTTAATAGAGTAGAGGTTTAGTTTGTGATATGGGGTGTGATAGTTTAGTTTAGTGGGGTTAATAGTTTAAAAAGGAAATTTGCGAGGGGTTCATAGTGTAGTTTAGTACAAACAAATTTTGAGCGGTAAAAGCAATTGTGTATGCACTTAAGTTCAACTTGTACTACGAGCGCACATTACCGCTACCAATAGAAAATATGAGTTAATTACTGCAAGTTCATGCAAACAAATTCACTGTACTTTTAACAGCACGCCACTTGTAATATGGATTTGATCGTAAAGAACACAGCGATCTCTCTGTAGCTTTATGCTCCTCGCACTAACGATAGTGCTCCTTTTGTAATCTAGCCCTAAATACATTTCATGTTCCTCTCTCTATTAATGGGTACAACCATTTTGGAACCTAGGTTTCACAGCAGGTTTCTGTCAGGATTTCACCCTGACTTCAATAATTATTTGCTGCTTTTTATCTTGGCTGTCATTATAGACTCACCTGTCTATTCTCTTTGCCTGTAGCAGAGTGTGTAACACTGCTCACTATTTCCAGGCTCCCTCTTATGCCCAAACTGGAGAACATCATCAGAGAGAGACAAGCTGCAGTTCCAGAATGATGATGTCATCACTTCCTTTTTAACTGCCTCAGTCGTGTTTGCCATTGCCCTTGCGTTTTCTCTAATCTCTCGGTTAATTCCTGTGTTCATGACTCTGTGTATAACCTGGCTTGTTTGATGTTTCCTCTGGTTCCTGATCCATGACTAGTTCCTGACTTCGCTGATCTTCTTCCTGACGCCAGCTTGTCTGACTATCTGTTCTGGCTTTGACTCCTGGCTTGTCATTTGGCTTTTGGACTCATTATAATTTTTTGTTATTTTTTTTAATAAAGGTGTGATTAATTTTGCATTGTTTGTCTCTGTCTGGTACCTGGTATCCTGACAGTATCTGAACAAGAGTTGCACAGGAATGCAGTGAAAGCTGGATTTCAACATGGATGCCCCTTGACTAGAGGGAGGAGGGGAACAATACTATGCTTATAAAAGGTATTTAGTATTTAATGTCACTTGAAGAGACAAATCTCTGTGAAGAAGTAACGGTATTTACAGCTCATGCAGTTGATCACAAAGCAGTCTGTCTTTTACTATCTCTTTTGTTCCTATATTTACCCCCTACACTACAGTTAACGAATATCATGAAATTTGTCATATGCTAATTGGGATATTATTTATGATAGAGGAGCAAGCTGGGAGCCATTTACACATTTATTTTTGTCTGTTTTTGTCTGTTTAATTTAGTTTGGTCTTACTAAAGTACTCTTTGAAATATTTTGCTGAAGCAACTCATTATATCAGATTATGAAAGATAAAGGCTGCAAATAGTTTTTATAGTAAATAGAATAAATTCATTAGGGTGACATTAAGCAAAGGAATACATTTAATTATATTTTTTTTATTAAAAAAGGATGTGAATAATTGCTATCATACACACATTTCTAAAACAAAATCTTTCTGTTGACAGCCACATATTATCAGCTTAAAATAATAGCGAATGTTACTATTCTTTGTGCAGCCGGTGATTCAAATAGACAAGCACAGTTCATTGTGTTCAATTATGTCAGGTTATATTTAATACAATCTTCATGAAATTCACTTTTTTTTCCAGATATAAAAGATATAATTTGACAGAGTTTTGCAAGGCTTTCAAAACAAATGTTGCAAGATAAAAATAAAATGTCTTTTCTAACTACAATATAAATTCTTTCATAATATCATATTATAGGCTATATTACAAATGATGCGCGAACATTAATGCGCAATTGATATCCGAAGTCCTGAACTTAGGGCTTGTTTCTATTGAGCCGTAATTAGGTCAATCAGCAAGCGCTACCCAAGTGCTGAACCAAAAATGGACCGGCTCCTAAGATTAAATTCTTGCTTTCAAATAAAGACAGCAAGAGAACAAAGAAAAATTGATAACAGGAGTAAATTAGAAATTCTCTTAAAATTGCATGCTCTATCTTAATCATGAAAGAACAAATTTGGGTTTAGTTTCCCTTTAATGTTAACTGTGTTAAAGTTCTACTATGTGCCCAATAAATATACAGTAGAGTGTAGTTACCTCACAGTTATATTTCTTTCCATATTATAATTAAAAACTGATGTGTTATAAAAGCCTTATAGAAATGCAAAAACATATTGGTTCTTACTTTGTTAATTTGACAACCATTTTGTTAAACTAACTGCCATGTCATATGTCATTTATTAACAGCAAAAAAACATATCATGCTTCTTGGGTAGACTATGGGGCCAAATTATCAAAGTGCGAGCTGACATGATCCGCTGTAGCGGATCATGTCCGCCGCACATCAATAAATGCCACCAGCATACGCTGTCTGCATTTATCACTGCAAAAAGCATTTCACAAGAAATGTTTGTGCAGTGCCGCCCCCTGCAGATTTGCAGCCAATTAGCAAGGGGTGTCAATCAAGCTGATCGTATCCGATCGGGCTGATTGCTGTTTGCCGCCTCAGAGGTGGCAGACAAGTTAAGGTGCAGCGGTCTTAAGATTGCAGCTCCTTAACTCCTGTTTCCTATGAGCCTGAAGTCTCGCGCAGAAACAGATGCTTTGGGGCAGATTGATGCTTTGATAAATCGGCGCTTATGTCTTCATGATAGAAACAAAAATAATGAAGTTGACAATATTTGTATAGAAAAAATGGGCATTGTATATAATTAACAATATTCACCAAAATAACGCCTAGATTTAGAGTTCTGCGTTAGCCGTCAAAACCAGCGTTAGGGGGCCCTAATGCTGGTTTTGTCCTACCGCTGGTATTTAGAGTCGTGTAGGTAAGGGTCTAACGCTCACTTTCCATACCGCAGATCCCCTTACGCCACTTTGTGTATTCTATCTTTTCAATGGGATCTTTCTAACGCCGGTATTTAGAGTCTTGGCTGAAGTGAGCGTTAGAAATCTAACGACAAGACTCCAGCCGCAGAGAAAAGCCAGGAGTTAAGAGCTTTCTGGGCTAACGCCAGTTCATAAGGCTCTTAACTACTGTGCTCTAAAGTACACTAACACCCATAAACTACCTATGTACCCCTAAACCGAGGTCCCCCCACATCGCCACCACTCTATTAAATGTTTTAAACCCCTAATCTGCCGACCGCACACCGCCGCAACCTACATTATCCCTATGTACCCCTAATCTGCTGCCCCTAACATCGCTGACCCCTATATTATATTTATTAACCCCTAATCTGCCGCCTCCAATGTCGCCACTACCTTACCTACACTTATAAACCTGTAATCTGCCGACCGGACCTCGCCGCCACTATAATAAATGTATTAACCCCTAAACCGCCTCACTCCCGCATCGCAAACCCTATAATAAATAGTATTAACCCCTAATCTGCCCTCCCTAACATCACCGACACCTAACTTCAAGTATTAACCCCTAATCTGCCGACCGGACCTCGCCGCTACTCTAATAAATGTATTAACCCCTAAAGCTAAGTCTACACCTAACTCTAACACCCCCTTAAGTTAAATATAATTTTTATCTAACGAAATAAATTAACTCTTATTAAATAAATTATTCCTATTTAAAGCTAAATACTTACCTGTAAAATAAACCCTAACATAGCTACAATATAAATAATAATTATATTGTAGCTATTTTAGGATTAATATTTATTTTACAGGCAACTTTGTGTTTATTTTAACCAGATACAATAGCTATTAAATAGTTAATAACTATTTAATAGCTACCTAGTTAAAATAATTACAAAAAATAAAAAAATAATTTACAAACATTATAAAAATATTACAACAATTTTAAGCTAATTACACCTACTCTAAGCCCCCTAATAAAATAACAAAGCCCCCCAAAATAAAAAAATGCCCTACCCTATTCTAAAATACAAATAGAAAAGCTCTTTTACCTTACCAGCCCTTAAAAGGGCCTTTTGCGGGGCATGCCCCAAAGAATTCTGCTCTTTTGCCTGTAAAAAAAACATACAATACCCCCCCCAACAATACAACCCACCACCCACATACCCCTAATCTAACCCAAACCCCTCTTAAATAAACCTAACACTAAGCCCCAGAAGATCTCCCTACCTTATCTTCACCACGCCGGGTATCACCGATCCATCCACAAGAGGCTCCGAAATCTTCATCCAAGCCCAAGAGGGGGCTGAAGAGGTCCATCATCGCGCTGAAGAGGTCCATCATCCGGCTGACGTCTTGATCCAAGTGGGGGCTGAAGAGATCTATCATCCGGCTGAAGTCTTGATCCAAGCGGGGGCTGAAGAGATCCATCATCCGGCTGAAGTCTTGATCCAAGCAGGGGCTGAAGAGATCCATCATCCGGCTGAAGTCTTCTATCAAGCAGCATCTTCAATCTTATTTCTTCCAGATCCATCTTCATCCCGCTGATGTGGAACATCCATCCTGGCCGACGACTTCCCGACGAATGACGGTTCCTTTAAGGGACATCATCCAAGATGGCGTCCCTCGAATTCCGATTGGCTGATAGAATTCTATCAGCCAATCGGAATTAAGGTAGGAAAATTCTGATTGGCTGATGGAATCAGCCAATCAGATTCAAGTTCAATCCGATTGGCTGGTCCAATCAGCCAATCAGATTGAGCTCGCATTCTATTGGCTGATCGGAACAGCCAATAGAATGAGAGCTCAATCAGCCAATCAGAATTTTCCTACCTTAATTCCGATTGGCTGATAGAATCCTATCAGCCAATTGGAATTCGAGGGACGCCATCTTGGATGACGTCCCTTAAAGGAACCATCATTCGTCGGGAAGTCGTCGGCCAGGATGGATGTTCCGTGTCGGCGGGATGAAGATGGATCCGGAAGAAAGAAGATTGAAGATTGAAGATGCCGCTTGATAGAAGACTTCAGATTTTTTGTACTTTAGTTAGTTTATTTAATTGTATTTATTTGTAGGTATTTTATTTAATTAATTTATTGATAGTGTAGTGTTAGGTTTAATTGTAACTTAGGTTAGGATTTATTTTACTGGTAATTTTGTAATTATTTTAACTAGGTAGCTATTAAATAGTTATTAACTATTTAATAGCTATTGTACCTGGTTAAAATAAATACAAAGTTGCCTGTAAATTAAATATAAATCCTAAAATAGCTACAATATAATTATAATTTATATTGTAGCTATATTAGTGTTTATTTTACAGGTAAGTATTTAGCTTTAAATAGGAATAATTTATTTAATAAGAGTTCATTTATTTTGTTAGATAAAAATTATATTTAAATTAGGGGTTTGTTATGGTTAGGTTTAGACTTAGCTTTAGGGGTTAATACATTTATTAGAGTAGCAGCGAGGTCCGGTCGGCAGATTAGGGGTTAATACTTGAAGTTAGGTGTCGGCGATGTTAGGGAGGGCAGATTAGGGGTTAATACTATTTATTATAGGGTTTGCGAGGTGGGAGTGAAGCGGATTAGGGGTTAATAACTTTATTATAGTAGTGGTGAGGTCCGGTCGGCAGATTAGGGGTTAATAATTGTAGGTAGGTGGCGGCGACGTTGGGGGCGGCAGATTAGGGGTTAATAAATATAATATAGGGGTCAGCGATGTTAGGGGCAGCAGATTATGGGTACATAGGGATAACGTAGGTTGCGGCGGTGTACAGAGCTGCAGATTAGGGGTTAAAAAAATAATGCAGGTGTCAGCGATAGCGGGGACGGCAGATTAGGGGTTAATAAGTGTAAGGTTAGGGGTGTTTAGACTCGGGGTACATGTTAGGGTGTTAGGTGCAGACTTAGGAAGTGTTTCCCCATAGGAAACAATGGGGCTGCGTTAGGAGCTGAACACTGCTTTTTTGCAGGTGTTAGGTTTATTTTCAGCTTAAACTGCACCATTGTTTCCTATGGGGGAATCGTGCACGAGCACATTTTTTAAGCTGGCCGCGTCCGTAAGCACCGCTGGTATTGAGAGTTGCAGTGGCGGTAAATATGCCTGTACGCTCCCTTTTTGGAGCCTAACGCAGCCATTCTGTGAACTCTAAATACCAGCAGTATTTAAAAGGTGGGGGGGGGAAAAAGCATGCATAGCTAACGCACCCCTTTGGCCGCAGAACTCTAAATCTAGCCGTGACTTATTTTGGGCTAGATTATAAGTGGAGCACTAATTTATTGTGCGCTTGCTAACAGGCAAATTTGCCCTACCAGCGCACGATAAATAACCAGCCATTAAAAGCAGCAATTAGTGCTCCAAAAATTAACCAGACCTTAGGTTAATTTTAAAAATGTCCCGCAATTTCCCACATAATTAAATGTAGCGTTGTTTTTCAGAATAAAAATAAAATAGCATCTTTATTTTTGTAATTAATAACTGCACAAAGCTATTTTAATGGCTTACATTTTCCAGATGTGGGGTGTTAGAAGAAAAATGGCACTGAAAAGTTCCTTAACATTGCGGTTTATGTGGACTGTGTAAATACTCAAAATATATATGTATAAGCTTATATAGATATATAATTATGTATTAATATGTCTATATACGCATATAAACATATAAATATATATGTAAATATTCATATACATATATATTTACACTTTGCTGTCCATTGATGCACTACACATCCCCTTTGCTGCGCTAGGTTCTGTGCCGTAAATAACGGCATCAAAACAAGGCGAGTTTCTATGCAATGCAAATGTGAGGTCGCTTTCGCTTTGCTTCTTACTTATAATACCAGCCCACAATTGCCTGCACAACGAATAGAGTGCAAATATTGCGCTTGAGTAAGCGCAATTTTACACTCCACTCGTAATCTGGCCTTTATTTATTTATTTTTTTAAATAAGGTGGGTTGGGCTTTTTTTGTTGTGTTTCTAAAGAAGAACATATCAGCCAAGTCTTAAAATTTGAAAAAATATTAACATCCTTTTTACTGCAATTATTTATCAATAGCCAAATTCCACCCACCATCCGCCTTATTTGGAGGAGTCAATCTGCTCATTACTATTCAGACAACAAGGCTAGCCCAGGCTACAATGTTAATATAGAGTGCATTGTTTAGCAGCTGTTATCACATAAAGCCAATCAGGCATATATATGTAGCAGAGTTAGACTTGGGAAGTCAGCAGGGTGTAGTTAAAGTTCTGGGAAATAGAAATTGCTCAATTTTCAGAGCTAAATAACATAAAAAGGGTACAAAATAAATAATGAAAATATATTTCAAAGTTATTTTAATATAGATTATAGACAAATCTAAAGATGTTACCATCCCTTTAAGCCAAGAAAACAAAACAAAATTTGATAATATAAGTAAAGTGGAAAGTTGTTTAAAATTGTATGTTGTATCTGTATTATGAAAGCAAATTTGGATTTTTTTTGTCCCTTTAAGAGAGTCATCATAATTTTGATTTGCCTAAGGCCTCCCTAAGTTTAGAGCAGCCTCTGATATATACAGTACATAAATATACAGTATCCCACAAAAGTGACTACACCCCTCACATTTTTGTAAATATTTTATTATATCTTTTCATGTGACAACACTGAAGAAATGACACTTTGCTACAATGTAAAGTAACGAGTGTACAAAAGTCTTGGAACTCCTGTCTCTATATTGAATTCAACATATTTGAAAAGAAATAAAAAAATATATCAACAACAGAAAATAACTTAAATTATATAATAAATAAATGTAAATTCCATTTAGTTTCAAAATTTGAAAACAGATCAACAATATTATTATTATTGGGCTGAAGAACATTGGAATGCAAAATATTTACTGTATATACAAAATAAAACACTTCATTAAATATTGATACTGAATTAAAATGATATTTCATGTTATTTGATTGGAAAGGGCTGCAAAGTGTGTGTGTATGTATATATATATATATATATATATATATATATATATATATATATATATACATACACATATATACACATATTATTACACACAGTTTTTTTATTTATTTTTTTATATATTTAACATATGTTCACAATCCCAAAACATTAAAATCGTAGCAATCAAACATTAAAAAAATAGTTGGTAACCCTTTTTTATTTTGGTCATCATTTTGCTATTTATGCAAAAAATAAGGCTACGATTTTTTAAAAATAAATAAATAAATAAATGAAAATGTGGTCCATTTTTAAATTAATAAAAAAAAAAAATTACATTGTGGTTATGTAGTTTAAAATGCCATCTGTTTCACTTTTTTTTACGATTATCCCTTATATAAATACACAACAAAATGAGGCTAGTGGCTGTTGCTTCATGAATTGACAGTTATTATTTTTTTAATTTGAAAATTGGGACCCATTTTAATATATTAGTATGGTGAAAGCAGTGATAAAGTTGGACGACAATAAAAAACAGTAGCTGTAAATGTTAAAGTAAAATAAAAATCTCTACATATACACGTATATATATATATATATATATATATATATATATATATTGATAATATACAGAGATATATAGGGGTATCTATTTAAAAGTACTTAGAACATTTTCTACTATGTGAAGAACATAAAACACTATATTACATATTGATACTGAATTAAAATGATATTTCATGTTTTCATATTTGAGAGGAAAGGGCTGCAAAGTATACCATATTGTATAAGCTTCTAAGGGATCCCTTGTTACTATGGTGATATATATCAAAGCCTCAACAATACGCTCGCCTAACATCGCCTAACATCACGGCTGCGGACCTGAAAACGCTCTCCAAATTTATAAAAAAGTTGTTAAAAAGCTGCGTACCAAGTACGGGGCGATGAGCATCGGACTGTTGTTAATTAACAGTCATCGATCTCGCTGCTATTTGTCTTTTTCCCAACTTTATTTATATCCTGTCACTAAACTCCGCCACTATACTAAAATGTTTAACCCCTATCCCGCTGCTCCCGGACCCCAATGCAACTTTAATAAAGTTATTAACCACTATACCGCCGCACCCAGACCCCGGCGCAACTTTAATAAAGTTATTAACCCCTATTTAGCCGCTCCCGGACCCCGCCGCCACTTAAATAAACATATTAACCCCTAAACCTCTGGCCTCCCACATCACTACCATTAACTAAACCTATTAACCCCTAAACCGCCAGTCCCCACATCGCCATAAACTAAATTAAGCTATTAACCCCTAAACCTAACAACCCGCTAACTTTACATAAAATTGAGGGACTTACAGGGGCGGAGTCTGCTGAGACACGGCAGCATACACGCTGGCGGAGCACCTTGGCATTTCAACACGACTGCTAAGCCGAGGCCCTTATTTGAGAGCGGTACAGCACAGACTGGGCACACATACCAGGATTCAGTGTTTACCGAAAGAGAAAGTCTATTCTAGGCGCAAAGCAGACTTGCCACGGCCACAGTTTGGTGGGCCCGAGCACTGGGGGCCAGAGATATCGCAAAAAGGTATACGGATACACCCCTAAGTAACAGACCCCGCAGCTGGTAAGGGGGATGGCAGAGTGCAACAGAGGCGCCATGTGTGCAGCTGCAGGGAGGAACTAGTCCCCAGGGGGTGAAAGAGTAGTAGGAGCAGAATCCCGCCCACAAGATCTAGGAGAGGCAGAGTTTGGATCTGTCTATACCGGCACCACGACTGGCTACAACGGAGAGAATGGCCCAACACCCCGCCAAGAAGGGAGAGACTACCCGGGAGGAAAAACGCAACAAGTAAGTGACTGAGTCATAAGAGTCCCAGTAAAGGGGAAAAAGAGGCCAAAATCCACTGTGTGCACTCATTAAGGAGAACAGAGTGTGGAAGCAGCGGTAGCCCCCGCAAAAAGACACTTTATTGTGTATTAAAGGGTAACATAAGGGTGTTGGGTCCTTAAAGCAGCCCGGTATAACTTTAGAGCTGACATATTTCAATTTGACTACCTAAAAGGCCAAGAGCAGGAACTCTGCAATGGATTAGAATAATCACCTGTGGGAGGAGTATTATTAAGCCCCAGTAAAAGACAGTGGAGTTAAGGCTCTCCAGACGAATGACAGACTTAAAAAATTAAAAAGGAAAACACCCAGAGGATAAGAATACTCAAAGGTTTCCTGGGAACTCTAACATTGCTTGTTAACACCGAGCTACTTGTTGGCTTAGGGATATATGTAAGATAGAGGCCACAATAAAGGGTCCAATCTGCCTGTGAATAACCCCACTTAAGGGAAGCAGACATATGTAAAAAGGACTCTAACAAAAGGCCCAGTCTTGTCGTTTTCTATGTTGTACTGGCGATATTGTAATCCCAATACTGTAACAGCTGTCTATGTTAAGTATACAAATATATTATGAATCTATATATTAATCCAAAAACTAATGCAGAGTTTGTAGAGACTGGAAAGAGGAATAGCCTATACATAGGCCTTAAGGGGGCAAGGTAAACAGATCTGTATCTAAAAAAAAAAGGGGTGTATATCTATATATCCATTGACAGGGATCCTTTATAAACTATTAGACACTAGTATCACTATCAACACTTAGCACATACGCTTTCCGCAGCTTGTAAGCTGCTCACTTAGTTTTTTGTTTTTTTTAAGACACTATAATCCATCTAGTTTTTTTTTTTTTATTTAGCACTTGTTTGTTTGGTGTCACTTTCTAGGAGCACAGAAAGACACCTAGATGGGGTAAAAAAAGGATTGTTAATATTAATAGTGATTAAGGTATCGCTTTGTACGATACAGGTAAGCCTTACGGGGCCTTGCACCCTTGGTTTGTTTTTCTACAGTCCATTAGGGACAGCTATATATCAACGCACAAGACACTATCCCACACAGGACCTATATCACAAGGAGGTTTTTTTTTCCTCCGTTCTTTATGGAAATATTAATTAAAGCTAGATCACTTGTCATGCCTCCCAAAACAAAAGATAAAAAGTCACTTAATAAAGTTTGTGAACAAAACATAGAAATTAGCCTGGACAAGTCACATATAAACACCTTAGAATCCCAGGTATTATTAAAACAGATTTCAGATCTAATAATGCCCCAGTTCAATAACATCAAACAATAAATCGTGGTATTATCAAATGAGATAAGGCAATACCCCAATAGGCTCACTGAAGCGGAATTAAGAATATTGAATGTAGAAGATCAGGTGCATAATATAGATCAAACAGTACTAACACAGAATAAACAGCTGTTAGCCCTACAGAATAAAGTAGAAGTCCCTTGAAGACGGGGCCCAAAGGAATAATATTAGGGTGGTAGGACTCCCAGAGTCAAGTGATTATAAAGATCTAATGGCCTTTGCCTCTGAAGTATTGCCAAGATGTCTAGGGATCCCACAAGAGGAGTTACCAATTATAATTGAAAGCGTACACAGAATAGGTATCAAGAGAGCAGAACATGAACACACAAAGTTCTGAACTTTCAAGATAAGGTCAATATGTTAAGATATTACCGAAAGCAACAAGAATTCAAGACAGCGAATAGTAGGATTCTTATGTTCCAAGAATTCTCGGCAGAAATGAGTGGAAAAAGGAGGGAGATGGCACCTTATTGTACCAAACTTATCGAAGATAATTGGCCAGCTAGGATGCTATATCCAGCTAAAATTTGCATAGAGGTCAATGGTACAGTGATGAACATTCTCACAGTTACAGAGGCTAAAAGTTTCTGCCAGGAACAGGGATTACTGTAATCACTAGGGATGTACATCAGACCCAAGTGTAATAGGTTGACCAAACTGTTTTTTTTTTCTATTTGTTTTTTTACTTTCCACAAATGTATGGTTTTATGATGTTTATATTTTATGATGGTTATATTTTGTTTGGAGTGCCAGGGAAGGAGGGAGGGGGATGGGAGCGGGAACACAGCCAGAAATCACGCCCACAGGTAAATCTAGAGGTGATGAGAGGCCAAAGAAGGATGGCAGGATAAGGAAGAATGGATGATAAGATTAATATTTTATCCTGGAATGTGGGAGGGATCACCTTCCCCATAAAAAGGAACTAAATTTTAAAACAATTAGGACACCTTAGACCCAGCATTGTGTTCTTACAAGAGACACATCTTAACCACACTGAAATTGAGAAGCTGAAGAGCAAATGGGTGGGAGAGGTATTATCTAAACCGTACTGCGGCAGGAAAAGAGGGGTAGCCATACTTTTTAATAGGAACCTCACCTATAACATAATAGCACAGGAAGTAGACAATCAGGCTAGGTACATAATTTTAGACATACAAATACATAAATTGAATCTGGTCTTATGTAATGTTTATGGCCCCAATAAGATAGACCAGGAATTCTGGGAAGAGTTGAATAATAAACTTATAAAATATATGGGGAAAAATGTAATCGTAGGAGGGGATTTTAATTTAGCACCAGCTCCCCCAGTAGATAGATTTAAATGCCGTCATTTTAGAAATATTAAAAAAGAAAGTAGAACCCTGAAAGCTTTTACCAAAGGACTCAAACTACAAGATATATGGAGAAATCAAAACCCAGATACACGAGTGTTTACATGTCTATCCAAAACATTCAACAGATTTTCACGTATTGACCTCTTTTTAATTTCAGATAATATGTTGGGACTGAAGGGCAGACATCAAAGATATCTGTATTTCAGACCACGCTATTATCACATTAGAGATACAGAACACAGCACAATCTAAGGGGGACAATGACAGATTTAGGTTCCCGATATATCTAGCAGGTAATATACATTTTAAAAACCATATTAATGGAAAATGGCATGAATATGAGATTTAATAAAGATTATTTTGGGAAATGCAAGATATAATGGGAAGCAGCTAAAGCCTTCCTCAGAGGAATTATAAAAGCCTACATGTACAAATAGAAAAAGAAAAATAGAGAAAGAGACCAACAACTATCCAATCAATTGAAAAAACGCCTATAGCGCCTATATTAATAACCCTAACCCCCAGGCTTGGACTAAATACACAAATAGTAAGCAAGAGAGGGATCTCTTTCTTAAGCAAATCAGTACTCAACAAGATAAAAAAAAACAGAGCCCTATACAGAGGTTACTATGGGAGATCGGCCAAATATCTAGCTAGACTCATTAAAAATAATAGGCAAAGGAATCATATATTTTCAATTAAAATAGGTACGAAGAGAGCAGCCACGACTAAGGAAGTAAAACAGGCAATGTATGAGTACTTCTTAGAATTATATACAAATCCCTCAGTTAATAATCAGAGTAAAATAGATTTTTGGGACCAAATAGATGCTAGGAAATTTGAAGAAGACATTGCCTCACTAAATCTAACTATAACAGAAGAAGAAGTAATCCAAAGTATAAACCAGACAAAAGCTAACAAGGCCCCAGGACCAGATTTGATTCCTGCAGAATTTTATAAAATGCTAGCTAAATAAATCTCCCCCACCCTTACAAACCTGTATAATATGTGTTTTGCTGGAGGGGAAATGCATTTGAAATACTTTGCGGCATCCTCTATAACATTAATTTTGAAAAAAAGTAGAGACCCAGAAGATCCAGGGTCCTACAGACCAATATCATTGTTAAGCAATGACTATAAAATATTAACGACTATTATAGAAAATAGACTCAGAAAGGTCCTACATAAAGTAATACATCCAGATCAAACTGGATTTATGATGGGACGCAACTCGGCTAGAAATATCCGCAAAGTATTGACGATGCTAGAGTACTGCTGGCAACATACTAAGCATGGCTTAAGAGATTGCAACGCAGATATAGCAGTGCTGGCGGTAGACGCTGAAAAAGCGTTGGATTCCATAACATGGGACCATTTATTCACAGTTATGGATAAGTTTGGGTTGCGAGGAAATATAAATACTTTTATAAAACGAATGTATAGAAACCCGACCTCTAATTTAATTATAAATAATGAAACCACACCAAACATACAGCTCAGGAAGGGAACAAGGCAAGGCTGCCCTCTATTGCCTATGCTCTTTAATTTGTCAATAGAATCTCAAGCTATTAGGCTCAAAAAGTAATTAACTGACATCAATATAAAACAACACAAGGTAGTATTATCTCTTTTTGCAGATGATCTTCTAATATTCTTAACCAACACATCCCAGAGTATTAAGCAGTAGCAGTTCCTAGCAATAACTAATCAATTCAATAAGTCCATTCTCAGGCTGCACGATTAATGTAGACAAGTCAGAGATTATGTGGTTGTGTGGGACAAGTATTGAACATAGGGAGTGCCCATTTAGAGAGGCAGAAGAGATCAAGTATTTGGGACTTGCCATGACTAAAAACCCCAGACAATGGTATGCTAAAAATCTTACAATATGTTTAGATAAATGTGAAGCAGACTACAAGAGATGGATAGCCTTGCCTGTTTCCATTCTGGCTAGAGTGATGCTAATCAAAACAATATCCTTCCCACGCATATTATATATACTACAAAATACTCCACTAATCTTAAAACAAAAAGATATTAACAAGTTTAACAAGATATGTGCAAGGTTTGTGTGGGGGGAGGAAAATAAGATGTGCAGCAGAATCACTAACACTTTCATTTAAAGCTGGAGGTTTAGCGCTTCCTAACATAAAATTCTATAATTTCACAGCATTAGCCAAATATGCCATAGACTGGATCCTAGAACATGTGCCTTTCACAGAGAAGAACTTTCCTGAAGCATATCAGTCTGATCCTACAGTCCAGCCCCGAAATACCAGGCAATCCTTCTCTGAACGAGAGAAACAGCAAAACCCCAGACATACATTTTGGCCTATTGTGGTCCTCGTCACTGAGGTGCAGCCATATCCCTCTAGGCACACTGAGCAACGGGTCCACATCTGAATTCCCGCATTACACTTAGGGAGACTTCCCTAAGTGTCATAATTTGCATAAATAAAAAGAGAGAAGCACTCAATCTGGAAACGAAAAATAGCATAATAGCTTGTTCTATGGCTAGTTACCACACAAAAAGCAACCTCTTTTTGCTCAACATGTGCCTTTCACAGAGAAGAACTTTCCTGAAGCATATCAGTCTGATTCTGACTTCACAGTACAGTCCAGCCACGAAATACCAGGTAATCCTTCTCTGAACGAGAGAAACAACAATACCCCAGACGTACGTTTCGGCCATTGTGGGCCTCATCAGTGAGGTGCAGCCATATCCCTCTAGGCACACTGAGAAACGGGTCCAGGTCTGGATTCCCGCATTACACTTAGGGAGACTTCCCTTAGTGTCATAATTTGCATAAATAAAAAGAGATGCCCAATGTGCTTAGAGGGATATGGCTGCACCTCATTGACGAGGCCCAAAGGAGGCAGAAACGATCGTCTGGGGTTGTCATGTTCCTTGTTCAGAGGAGAATTGCCTGGTATTTTGGGGCTGGACTGACCATGTCGGAGGTATCAGACTGATATACTACAGGAAAGTTTTCCTCTGTGAAAAACACAATTGGGCAGTAAAAACCTACTCCCAGGTGTCAACCGGGCCATAGAACAAACTATTGATGCTGCTGTTCATTCCTGGCAGACTGCTTATCTTTCTGTTTTGCATATGTAAATATGACCCTGGGGATAGTCTCCCTAAGGGTGATGGGGGCAACCAAACGTGGACTCCTTGCCCAATGTGCTTAGAGGGATATGGCTGCACCTCACGGATGAGGCTCAAAGGAGGCCGAAACGATTGTCTGGGGTTGTCATGTTCCTTGTTAAGAGGAGAATTGCCTGGTATTTCGGGGCTGGACTGATATACTACAGGAAAGTTTTCCTCTGTGAAAAGCACAATTGGGCAGAAAGAAGCTACTCCCAGGTGGCAACCGGGCCATAGTCTCCCTAAGGGTGATGTGGGAAACCAGATGTGGACTCCTTGCCCAATGTGCTTAGAGGGATATGGCTGCACCTCACTGATGAGGTCCAAAGGAGGCCAAAACCATAATCTGGGGTTGTCATATTCCTTGTTCAGAGGAGAACTGCCTGGCATTTTGGGGCTGGACTGACCATGTCGGCAGGATCAGACTGATATACTACAGGAAAGTTTTCCTCTGTGAAAAGCACAATTGGGCATAAAGAAGCTACTCCCAGGTGGCAACCGGGCCATAGAACAAGCTATTGATGCTGCTGTTCATTCCTGGCAGACTGATTCTCTTTCTGTCTTGCATTAGTAGTAGAATGGTTCTTTTCCTCTATCCGGATATGGAGTGGCGAGATAATCCAAAATTAATAAATACAGCGATCCTATTTGGGGCGTATGTTAATATTGGCTAAATGAAAAGTGATGCAAGCACCTAGTATAGCATAATTTGGAGCTGAGATGATAAATCAAATGATTATGCAACAATAAAATATACCCCTGGATTCGGAGAAAGTATTACATTTTTTTTTATAAATGGCTGAAGGTAATGGAGGCACAGCCAGTAAATACTCAGCTACAAATTATTAAGCCCCTAGTAAAGTCGGAGGTGGTAAAATACTTTATAAGTATATATGAACTGCCAAATGAATGGAGTATCCTACTGTAAAAGGGGTTTCCTATGCTGCAACAATTTCTTCCACTTCTACCCCCCCTCCGGCACACCAAAAGGGAATGTGTATTGGACTTGCGCTAGTATTTATTAAGAGCTGCTTGATACTGAGGGAGTCGCCTAGGTATTTTGTAATAGTTTAATTCTATTAAGAGGATGGCTAAGCCTTCAGGTACCAAAAGGAATCAATGTATCGTTATTACATGCGGGGAAGTCACGTCAAAGCTAAAATTGTCGGTTTTCCCTGTGTTTGTTTCTTGTTTTTGCTTTTATGCTTTGATTGTTAGGTTTTTTGTTTTATGGCTTTGTTGTGGAACCTGTAAACTGGAGGAGGGGATTTAGAATGTTATAATTGTAATCTATAAAATATACAGAAGAATAAAGTAAAGGTACGCTCAACTAATTACACCCGCCTGTAAATCTTGTATAAAATAAAAAAAATTATATAAAAAAACAACAAAACTTTACATTGAAATTACAACATCCCTATCTTATAATAAATTAAAACTTACCTTTAGAATTAAAATAAACTATATTAAACTATTAATTAACCTACCCTATTATACTACAATTACAATAAACTAGCAATTCAATTAACTATAAAACATATTAGAAAACCCTAACCCAACTCAAATTATTTAAATCTGCTATTAAAAATTACTAAATTACAAAAAAAGATCAACAGCCAATAGGATGAGAACTGGTCAAATCCTATTGGCTGATTGGAACAGCCAATAGTATTTTAGCAGCTCTAATCCTATTGGTTGATAGGAACCTTTCAGCCAATAGGAATGCAAGGGATGCCATCTTGGATGACGTCACTTGCATTCAAGCTCCAGTTTATGGCGGCGACCGTATTGAAGAGGAGCTCTACGCCGGATGTCTTCAGGATGGACCCGCTCCGCGCAGGATGGATGAAGATAGAAGATCTATCTTCATCTACTAAATTATGATGCCTGTCTTAAATGGACATAAAACTTCCAAATTTGCTTTCATAATACAGATACAACTTTTCAATATACATTCAGTATTTAGTTTGTACCCTTTTATGTTATTTAGCTCTGATAATTGAGCAATTTCTATTTCCCAGAACTTAACCTGCAACCTGCTGACTTCCCAAGGCTAACTCTGCTACATATCTATGCCTGATTTGCTCTATGTGATAACAGCTGCTAAACAATGCACTCTATACAGGGAGTGCAGAATTATTAGGCAAATGAGTATTTTGACCACATCATCCTCTTTATGCATGTTGTCTTACTCCAAGCTGTATAGGCTCGAAAGCCTACTACCAATTAAGCATATTAGGTGATGTGCATCTCTGTAATGAGAAGGGGTGTGTTCTAATGACATCAACACCCTATATCAGGTGTGCATAATTATTAGGCAACTTCCTTTCCTTTGGCAAAATGGGTCAAAAGAAGGACTTGACAGGCTCAGAAAAGTCAAAAATAGTGAGATATCTTGCAGAGGGATGCAGCACTCTTAAAATTGCAAAGCTTCTGAAGCGTGATCACTGAACAATCAAGCGTTTCATTCAAAATAGTCAACAGGGTTGCAAGAAGCGTGTAGAAAAACCAAGGCGCAAAATAACTGCCCATGAACTGAGAAAAGTCAAGCGTGCAGCTGCCAAGATGCCACTTGCCACCAGTTTGTCCATATTTCAGAGCTGCAACATCACTGGAGTGCCCAAAAGCACAAGGTGTGCAATACTCAGAGACATGGCCAAGGTAAGAAAGGCTGAAAGACGACCACCACTGAACAAGACACACAAGCTGAAACGTCAAGACTGGGCCAAGAAATATCTCAAGACTGATTTTTCTAAGGTTTTATGGACTGATGAAATGAGAGTGAGTCTTGATGGGCCAGATGGATGGGCCCATGGCTTGATTGGTAAAGGGCAGAGAGCTCCAGTCCGACTCAGACGCCAGCAAGGTGGAGGTGGAGTACTGGTTTGGGCTGGTATCATCAAAGATGAGCTTGTGGGGCCTTTTCGGGTTGAGGATGGAGTCAAGCTCAACTCCCAGTCCTACTGCCAGTTTCTGGAAGACACCTTCTTCAAGCAGTGGTACAGGAAGAAGTCTGCATCCTTCAAGAAAAACATGATTTTCATGCAGGACAATGCTCCATCACACGCGTCCAAGTACTCCACAGCGTGGCTGGCAAGAAAGGGTATAAAAGAAGAAAATCTAATGACATGGCCTCCTTGTTCACCTGATCTGAACCCCATTGAGAACCTGTGGTCCATCATCAAATGTGAGATTTACAAGGAGGGAAAACAGTACACCTCTCTGAACAGTGTCTGGGAGGCTGTGGTTGCTGCTGCACGCAATGTTGATGGTGAACAGATCAAAACACTGACAGAATCCATGGATGGCAGGCTTTTGAGTGTCCTTGCAAAGAAAGGTGGCTATATTGGTCACTGATTTGTTTTTGTTTTGTTTTTGAATGTCAGAAATGTATATTTGTGAATGTTGAGATGTTATATTGGTTTCACTGGTAAAAATAAATAATTGAAATGGGTATATATTTGTTTTTTGTTAAGTTGCCTAATAATTATGCACAGTAATAGTCACCTGCACACACAGATATCCCCCTAAAATAGCTATAACTAAAAACAAACTAAAAACTACTTCCAAAACTATTCAGCTTTGATATTAATGAGTTTTTTGGGTTCATTGAGAACATGGTTGTTGTTCAATAATAAAATTAATCCTCAAAAATACAACTTGCCGAATAATTCTGCACTCCCTGTATTTACATTCAAATAAGTCAAATAGTGGGTGGAATTTGGCTATTGATAAATAATTCCATTAAAAAGGATGTTAATATTTTTTTTTTTTTTTTAAATTAAGACTTGGCTGATATGTTCTTCTATAGAAACAGAACAAAAATGTCTAGTAATTACAAGGGGTCAGATTACAAGTTGAGCGCTAACAGTTATGCACAAGTGACAAGGGGTTTATTGCAGGTGTTTGCTGACATCGGGTGTAGCCTTCGTATTACAATTTGAAAGTAAACGTACATCGGAATAGTCCTCGGAGTTCTGGTTAACTGTTTCATGAAACAAAAAAGTGTCACAAAACACATCAAAAATACATTGTGCAGTACAGTTACACTCATAATAACACTATTTGATAGAAATAATTTAAAGAAAATACTGCACAATAAAATTTATAAGGGCTCAAAGATATGATCTCTCAGGTGTAAAAAAGGCAGGCAAAGGGCTTTAATATAGAGATACATACAAATACATGTCTATAGATGGAAATGTATAAATATATATATATATATATATATATATATATATATATATATATATAAATAAACAAAGAGGTATAAGCGCACATCCATTTTCCAAAGCACAACATATTTTTTACTGCTGCAAAAAATTGCCTGCAATTACATCAAGAGACAACTATTCTTTTTTAAATAATATTGGGAACTTAGTCACACAATATGGCCATATTCTGCTTAGCCAGTCACCACTTTCAAGGTGCCCCAATTCGACTGGTCCTACTCTACAGTCCTTTTGCCCCAGAGGGCTGAAACATTCCTGCTTTTACTCTTCATAATAAAATGAGACTCCCTGGCTTTTTATTCACACAACTCTATAACACTGTTATGAGCACACCTGAACTTGGGTGGGGTGCTTAAACCAATGGGAGATGGTCAGTCTCCCTGGTAATTTTAAATACAAATACAAATACAAATACAAAATTTGTTTTTTAGCACACCTTACAAAAAGTTTAAATCCACATCTGGGAGTGCTGCCAATATGACCCAGTAATTACACAAACAAAGAGGTATCAGCGCACATCCATTTTCCAAAGCACAACATATTTTTTACTGCTGCAAAAAATTGCCTGCAAATACATCAAGAGACAACTATTGTTTTTTAAATAATATTGAGAACTTAGTCACACAATATGGCCATATTCTGCTTAGCCAGTCACCACTTTCAAGGTGCCCCAATTCGACTGGTCCTACTCTACAGTCCTTTTGCCACAGAGGGCTGAAACATTCCTGCTTTTACTCTTCATAATAGAATGAGACTCCCTGACTTTTTATTCACCACTCTATAACACTGTTATGAGCATACCTGAACTTGGGTGGGGTGCTTAAACCAATGGGAGATGGTCAGTCTCCCTGGTAATTTTAAATACAAATACAAATACAAAATTTGTTTTTTTAGCACACCTTACAAAAAGTTTAAATCCACATCTGGGAGTGCTGCCAATATGACCCATACAAAATTTTACATTTTACATTTCGATTGACTGATAGAATTCTATCAGCCAATAGGAATTAAGGTAGGAAAAATCCTATTGGCTGATCCAATCAGCCAGTGGGATTGAGCTGGCATTCTATTAGCTGTTCCAATCAGCCAATAGAATGCCAGCTCAATCCTATTGGCCGATTGCATTATCCAATAGGATTTTTCCTACCTTAATTCCGATTGGCTGATAGAATTATATCAGCCAATCCGAATTGAAGGGACACCATCTTGGATGACGTCATTTAAAGGAACCTTCATTCCAGAAGAGCCGTCAGATGAAGAGGATGCTCCGCGTAGGATGTCTTGAAGATGGACCGCTCTGCGCCGTATGCATGAAGATAGAAGATGTCATCTGGATGAAGACTTCTGCCCGTCTGGAGGACCACTTCTGCCCGTCTGGAGGACCACTTCTGTAGGATTCATTGAGGACTTCAGCCCAGCTGGGTGAAGACTTCTCCCGGTAAGGTGATCTTTAAGGGGTTAGTGTTAGGTTTTTTAAAGGGGAATTGGGTGGGATTTAGAGTAGAGTTGGTTGTGTGGGTGGTGGGTTTTAATGTTTGGAGGGATTTGTAATTTTTTTTTACAGGTAAAAGAGCTGATTACTTTGGGGCAGTGCCCCGCAAAAGGCCCTTTTAAGTGCTATTTGTAGTTTAGTGTAGGGTAGGGCTTTTTTATTTTGGGGGGGCTTTTTTATTTTGTTAGGGGGATTAGAATAGGTGTAATTAGTTGAAAAATCTTATAATTTGTTTATTATTTTGTGTAATTTAGTGGGGGGGTTTGTACTTTAGATAATTTTATTTAATTGTATTTAATTGTATTTAATTTAAGGATTCATTTAATTATAGTGTAGTGTTATGTGTAATTGTAACTTAGGTTAGGTTTTATTTTACAGGTACTTTTGTATTTATTTTATCTAGGTAGTTATTAAATAGTTAATAACTATTTAATAACTATTCTACCTAGTAAAAATAAATACAAACTTGCCTGTGAAATAAAAATAAACCCTAAGCTAGATACAATGTAACTATTAGTTATATTGTAGCTATCTTAGGGTTTATTTTACAGGTAAGTATTTAGTTTTAAATAGGAATAATTTAGTTACTGAATTTTATTTAGATTTATTTAAATTATATTTAAGTTAGGGGGTGTTAGGGTTAGACTTAGGTTTAGGGTTTAATAAATTTAATATAGTGGCGGGGACGTTGGGGGCGGCAGATTAGGGGTTAATAAGTGTTATGTAGGTGGCGGTGGTGTAGGGGGGGCAGATTAGGGGTTAATAACATAATGTAGGTGGCAGCAGTGTAGGACGCAGCAGATTAGGGGTTAATAAGAATAATGTAGGTGGCGGGGGGCTCTGGGAGTGGCGGTTTAGTTAGGGGTTAATACATTTATTAGAGTTGCAGTGGGCTCCGGGAGCGGCAGTATATGGGTAAAACAGAATAGTATAGTGTGGGTGTTTAGTGACAGTTTACCAATAAATCTTGGAAAAAGCCGAAGAGCAGCGAGATCGATGACTGTTAGTTAACAACAGTCCACTGCTCATCGTCCCGTACTTGGTGCGCGGCTTTTTGACAGCTTTTTTGGTAACTTTGGAGAATGTATTCAGGTCCGCGGCAGCGATATTAGGCGAATAGGCGAGCCTATTGGTGCCGCCGAATGCAAGTAAGTTGTCGGCTTGATAAGTAGATGCCATAAACACATAAATACATATGAACACATATATAGACATATATAGATGTGAATTGGAGCCCTTTGTAGTTCAGTAGATAAAAACATGAAAAACAGCATATTTATGCAGTATTCATCATCTATACTATAATCACATTTGTAACGCGTCCGTCATCATCGTCAGTTGAGCACGCAGCCAAACGAAGCATTAACTAAAAAACACCTAACCACTTACACAAAATATTAATAAAAAACCTAACCGCCCACACAAAGTAATTACAAAAAAAACTAACCGCCCGCATGAAGTATAAACAGAAAAAAACAAACGACCACATGAACAAAAACACCTAACTGCCCGCACAAAGTATTAACAAAAAAACATAAACGCCCGCACAAAGTATTAAAAAAAACCCCATAAAATCCAGCACCAAGTATTAACAAAAAAAACTAACCACACGTACGAAATAATAACAACAAAAAAATAACAACCTGCCCAAAGTATTAACAAAAAAAACATAAACGCCTGCATGAAGTATTAACACAAAAATACCTAACTCTGCACAAAGTATTAACAAAAAAACACCTAACCACCCTCACAAAGTATTAATATAAAAAATAACCGCTTGCAAGAAATATTTACAAACACTTAACGCATGTGCAAAATGTACCTCTAAACCACCAACCCCCACATTGCAAAATAATAAAGTAATTAACCCCTAATCCGCAAATTAAACAGCAACGCAAATACAGTAGCATAATTACTCTATTAACCCTTAAACTGCCAACCCCCCACAACACAAACTACCTAATTACTCTATTAACCCCTAAACCGCAAAACGCCAACTACTTAATAACAATATTAACCACTAAACCGCCAACCCCTAAAGCAAAAAAATCACTAAGCCCCCTAACCTAAAACCCCATAAATTAACCCCAATTTTTTTACAAGATTTAAGATTAAATTTTAAAAAACTAATATTACAAAAATTAAAAAAATCTAATATTACAAAAAAACCAGTAAAATTACAAAAAATAAAAAAATCTAAAATTAGAGAAAAAAAATAAACGCATTCATCCCAATTTTTTTTTTAAACCTAAATAGGTCCTCACAGTTCCTGAAGTACGACGGTGAAGGTCTTCTTCCAGGCAAGTCCATCTTCATCCAGTGTGGGTACATCTTCTATCTTCATCCATAGCGAAGGCGACGGAGAAGGACCGGCGATCGCGGAGCAGGACTGGCAGCTAGGGAGCAGAAGCGGTGTGGAGGTTCCTCTTCATGCAGTCATCGCCACACACGGAAGATTGAATGCAAGGTACCCCATTTATATTGCATTCCTATTGGCTGAACTTTTTAAATCAACCAATAGGATGAGAGCTACTGACATCCTATTGGCTGATTTAAAATTTTCGGCCAATAGGAATGCAAGGTACCTTAATGGGGTACCTTGCATTCAATCTTCAGTGATGAAGAAGATCCTCCACGCTGGATGTCTGCACGGCCGCCGTTCTTTTTCCTCGATCACTGGTCCTGCTCCGTGGTCACCTACGCTCTGTGTCGTGCTGGATGAAGATGTCGCCGCCTTGAAGAAGACCTTCACCGCTGGACTTCAGGAACTGTGAGTACCTATTTCGGCGTTAAACGTTTTGGGAGGTGTTTTTTTTTAGATTAGGGATTTTTTATTTTTTAATGGGCAGCAAATTAGCTGATTGCCATTTTAAGGGCAATGTACATACAAATGCCCCTTTAGGGGCAATGGGTAGCTTAGGTTTTTTTAGACTTTTATTTTTTTTTTTCTGCAATTTTAAATAGGTCAGTATACAGAAGGTGGTCCACATTCCCTGCCCTGGGTGGATTTTAATTTCCTGCAAACCTCAATTTAAAAAAATAGACTGCCCTCTGGGCAGGCTTTTTGCCTAGTATTTAATAAAGTGTTATTCTCTATATTTACTGTCAACATTTCCCATTCCAATGTTCTGCACATAGCAGAATATGCTCTATGTATTTTTAAATACTGTAGATAATCCTATTTATATCTGTGTATATATATATATATATATATATATATATATATTTTTTTTTTTTTTTTTTTTTTTTACTCCATTGACTTCTGTGGTGGAATACATTTAACGCGCACACAATATTCAAAGTTCGGCTTTTTGCATGCAAAAAGCTTACTTCTAGCAGATTAGTGTGTGAGTGGGATCATTAAATAATGCTCCACTTGTAATCTGGTCCAAGGTGTTTACTGTCCCTTTAAGTTGAAGAAGTTTTCTTCCAGGTGGCGACATCTTCACCCAGCATGGCATGGAGCAGAAGTGACCGCGGAGCTGGACCAGAGATCGTGGAGCAAGAACGGCGGCAATGCACTACTGGGAACTAGCTGAAGAAATCTGGTGAAGCAATAACAAGAGTGGTATATGTACAACCGCCAGTCAGCAGCTAGCTCCCAGTAATCCTATTGGCTGTTCAAATCAGCCAATAGGATTTCAGTAGCTCTCATCCTATTGGCTGATTTGAAAATGTCAGCCAACAGAAATGCAAGGTACCCCGTTTTTAAACTGGTACCTTGCATTCAAGCTTCAGTGTATGGCAGTGATCGTATGAAGAGGATCCTCCACGCTGGATGTCCGCGCCACCGGTGACGATGCTCTGCACCTCCACAGCTCCGCTCCACCAGAATGAAGATAGAATATGCCCCCACGATGGAGGAAGATGTCGCTGCATGGATGCAGTTGGATGTCTGGACTTCAGGAACTGTGAGTAGATTTCCTGGGGTTAGTGTTAGTTTATTTTTTTTGGGTGGTATTTTTTTTAGATTAGGGCTTTGGGCACAAAAGAGCTGAATTCCCTTTTAAGGGCAATGCCCATACAATTGCTCCTTTAGGGGCAATGGGTAGCTTAGGTTTTTTTATTGGGAGGTTGGTTGGATGGGGGGGTTTTACTTTTAGGGGTACTTTGTAATTGGTAGTTTATTGTTAGGTTAGGGGTGTTTTTTTCTTGGGGGGGCTTTTTTTGTTTTTATAGAGGTATTAGATTATTTTAATTGTTATTATTTTGGATAATTTCGTTTATTATTTTTTGCAATCTTAGAGTTTTTTATTTTTCAGAATTTTAGAGTTTTTATTTTTTTGTAATGTAATTTTTTTTTTTCATAGTGTTAGGATTTTTTTAATTTGTAATTTCGATTTTTTATTTTTCATTAATTTTATTGTTTTAAAATAGTAATGTTTGGTTACTTTACAGTTTAAACTTAGTTTTTTTATTTCACAGGTAAGTTTTTATTTATTTAAAGATAGTTATATTGTAAATTTAATTTAAAATTAGGGGGGTGTTAGGTTTAGGGGTTAATAGTTTTAGTGTGTTGCGATGTGGGGGGGGCGGTGGTTTAGGGGTTAATAGGTTTAGTTTAGTAGTTGCAATGTGGGGGGCAGCGGTTTAGGGGTTAATAGCTTTAGATAGTGTTGACTATGTGGGTGGGCTGTGGATTAGGGGTTAATAAGTTTAATATAGTATTAGATAGTGTTGACTATGTGGGAGGGTGGTGCTTTAGGGGTTAATAGGTAGTTTATGGGTGTTAGTGTGCTTTGTAACATTTTAGTTATGTGTTTTGTGAAACATTTTTGTTTTGCAAAATCCATAACTACTGGTCTCAGATTGCGGTATGGATCAGGGCAGTATAGGCTATAATGAAAGCATTTTAGCCAGACTGCACAACCTGTAATACCGCGCTATAGAAATTCCACACTCAAACGTCATTTTTTGAGTGTGGAATGGATCGTTGTGTTACAGCAAAAATGCTTGCGTTATAGCTACACCCCAGCGACTTGAAATATGGGAGACTTTTTCAGCAGTATAGCCGTACCGCACCATACCGCAAGACTTGTAATCTAGGTATTTATATATATATATATATATATATATATATATATATATATATATAAATACATAATTATTTACAAAAAAAAGAACATTTTCTTTTAAGTGAAGAACAAAGGTATTTAAAGCATTCTCAACACACCTTAGGGTTTAGTGCAGTTGGGGTAAGCATTTGAGACAGAAAAGTTTTTTTTTTAGCTTGCCACATAGAAGAAGTCTATAGGCAAAGGGGATATAGCGTGACCTCCAGATGTTAGCGTGCCAGAGTCTTTTGCTTGAACAATAACTTTTTACTTTCAACTTGTAATACCAGCACAAACATGGGATTGCTATTGATTTGCCTTGAGAGGTGTTCGTGCTCAACAGTGCTAAAACGTTAGCTCTCTACTTGTAAACTAACATCTTTTTAGCATTTGGAATGATTATTCTGAACACTAGGGAAGATGGTAAGGAATTAAAGAAATATACATTGTTTGGTCAAAACAATGTGAGTGTGCTGTCTTGGCCTTGACTTAAAGATAACATTTTGTCTCTGTGGCTCTGAGAAGGCTGGCTAACTGGTCATGATGGCTCTGTAATCTGCCAGTGCAAATTGACAATAATGTAATTATAGGGATAGTAATGTCGAAATTAAAATTCAATGCATTAGATATAGCACAATTGTTTTAATGATTTTCCAATTACTTCAGTTATCAATTTTGCTTAGTTCTCTTGGTATCCTTTGTGAGTAATCCTAGGGTACATATGTCTTTAGCCACCTGGCAGTCTTAATTTTTGCAACATTGTGTATGACAATGTTATACAGTTATGCTCATAAATTTACATACCCTGGCAGAATTTATGATTTCTTGACCATTTTTCAGAGAATATGAATGATAACACAAAAACTTTTCTTTCATTAATGGTTAGTGTTTGGCTGAAGCCATTTATTATCAATCAACTGTGTTTACTCTTTTTAAATCATAATGACAACAGAAACTACCCAAATGACCCTGATAAAAAGTTTACATACCCTGGTGATTTTGGCCTGATAACATTCACACAAGTTGACACAAAGGGGTTTGAATGGCTATTAAAGGTAACCATCTTCACTTGTGATCTGTTTGCTTGTAATTGGTGTGTGTGTATAAAAGATCAATGAGTTTCTGGACTCCTGACAGACCCTTGCATATTTCATCCAGTGCTGCACTGACATTTCTGGATTCTGAGTCATGGGGAAAGAAAAAGAATTGTCAAAGGATCTGTGGAAAAAAGGTAGTTGAACTGTATTAAACAGGAAAGGGATATAAAAAGATATCCAAGGAATTGAGAATGCAAATCAGCAGTGTTCAAACTCTAATCAAGAAGTGGAAAATGAGGCGCTCTGTTTTATAACATACTGCATTTATCTTGCCATCAATTCTGACCAAATTTCCTGTGCCTTTGTAGCTGACACATCCCCAAAACATCAGCAATCCACCTCCATGTTTCATAGTAGGAATGGTGTACCTTTCATCATAAGCCTTGTTGACTCCTCTCCAAATGTAGCGTTGATGGTTGTGGCCAAAAAGCTCAATTTTGGTCTCATCACTCCAAATGACTTTGTGCCACAAGGTTTGAGGCTTGTCTCTGTGCTGTTTTGCATATTCTAAGCGGGATACTTTGTGGCATTTGTGTAGTAATGGCTTTATTCTGGTGATTCGACCATGCAGCCCATCTTTCTTCAAGTGCCTTCTTATTGTGCATCTTGAAACAGCCACACCACATGTCCTGTATTTTACCTGAAGTTATTTGTGGGTTTGTCTTTGCATCCCAAACATTTTTCCTGGCAGTTGTGGCTGAAATTTTAGTTGGTCTACCTGACCATGGTTTGGTTTCAACAGAACCCCTCATTTTCTACTTCTTTATTAGAGTTTGAACACTGCTCATTTGCATTCACAATTCCTTGGATATCTTTTTATATCCCTTTTCTGGTTTATACAGTTCAACTACCTTTTCCCACAGATCCTTTGACAATTCTTTTGCTTTCCTCATGACTCAGAAAACAGAATCGTCAGTGCAGCACTGGATGAAAGATGCAAGGGTCTGTCAGGAGTCCAGAAACTCATTGACTTTTTATACACACACACTAATTACAAGCAAACAGATCACAGCTGAGGGTGGTTACATTTAATTGCCATTCAAACTCATTTGTGTCAACTTGTGTGCATGTTTTCAGGCCAAAATCACCAGGGTATGTAAACTTTTGACCAGGGTCATTTGGGTAGTTTCTGTTGTCATTATGATTTAAAAAGAGTAAACACAGTTGATTGATAATACATGGCATCAGCCAATTACTAACCATGAGGGAAAGAAAAGTTTTTGTGTTATCATTCATATTCTCTGAAAAATGGCCAAGAAATCATAAATTCTGCCAGGGTATGTAAACTTATGAGAACAACTGTACATAGTTACAAACACTGATGCCATAGACTGTTATAGACACATCAACTCTCTTAAGTTCCTTTCATCCTACCCTTACTCTTCAACAACGGATAGCAAGAGAACAAAACAATGTGTTAAAAAAAGTTAATTGGCAAGTTGTTTAAAACTGCATGTTCTGTCAGAGAGGCCTATTGATCAAAGCGCCAACTGAAAATGCGCTTGAATTCTGCGTCATAGTTGTCGCAAGATTGATGCGCCGTAGTTATCAAAGCATCAAGATCGGAATAATTAGAATTTTATGATGTAACATATGATTCGCCGGTCTCAATTTGATACAGATCGATGTGAATAGAAAACCCGTTGAATTTAAGCGTAATTCTGTGTATTTCAACACAATTTGAAGCTGTCAAGAAGTTATCAAAAAATGAATAGTTACACTTGTGTCTTATACGACGCAGTGTACCTAGTTTTCAATCCGCTACCATTAAGTTCGCGAATGCTATAGAAGTCAATAGGAATCGGAAAACACTGAAATCTTATGTTCGATGCTGCGAGAGAGTGAAGCATATCACCTAATAAAACTCAATTTAAAACATTATTAAATATGTATACCCTTTTATAAATCAATCAATATTCTTGCTACACATTTAGTGCACTATATAGAAAAATAATTTTAAAAATTTAAAAAAAATATATATATTTTTATAACTCTTTTCACCATGTTTATTACTGTTGTAAATAGGCTTTGAAAAAATGTTAGCAGCACAAAAAAAGTTATTAAATTGCATTCCCTTCCTGTAATTCACTGTTCCTAAAAAATATTTAAGAAAGGATAGCAAGATAATGAAAACAGTGCAAAGAAATTAAAAAGATTTTTAAAAGAAAATCAAATTCACACAAAGGATAGCAAGAGAATGAAAACAGTGCACAGAAATTAAAAAGATTTTAAAAAGAAAATCAAATTCACATAAAGGATTTCAAGAGAATGAAAACTTTGCACAGAAATTATGCTATCAATTATTTATGCACAACACATGGGTATTTATACAGGGATGAAATCTGAACTCTGATTTTCTGTTTGTATGGCAGCGTCGTGGAAGCTTAAAAGGTCAGCCACTCATATTAGTTCTCAAAATCAATATTGTCACTGTTTTCATTCTGTTCATTCATTCATCTTTAGGAAGTAGAATGCAATTTTAAAGTTATTTATATGTATTTTGCTCAAGTTCATGGCACTGTTTTACTTTGCGCTTGCAAAATACATTGAAATTAATTTAAAATGGCATTATGAATCACAAAGGATATAAAAAATGATTTCATATCATAATGTTCGACATTGCATTCTTTTTGTTACTTAGGTTTGCAAATGTTAATACACCACATTGTTCTTTAATATGTTATCTCAAAAACAGAGTAATCCATGACCCTTTTAACCTCCACAATCCTGCCATCCAAACAAAGAAAATCTAAAATATGCTTTAAACTATAGCTAAATACTTTGGTTTGCAAATGTTAATACATCACATTTTTCTTTAATGTTATCTAAAAAACACAGTAAGCACTCACTTTTTTAACCTCCACAATGCTGCCATTCAAACACAGAAAATCTAAAATATGCTTTAAACTTTAGCTAAATACTCATGCGATTTTCAGAATTAATTTAGTTAATTTCACAAACAATATACCCCTTCATTTCTTACAGCTGCTAAACTCACCTGGATGACCTAAGCAGACATTCATTTTGACACACCATTGTGCTCGTCAAATGACGCAATAATACAGAAAATTGGAAAATCTTGAATAAATTATTAATTAATTGCTCGCAAAATGACGCGAGAATAATCAAATTGTGCAAGTCATTTGTTAGGTAATGTGTGGCGCATCATTCATTCAATTACTGAAAACATTCACAGCTGTTGAACTTGGCATTATAAAAGGGGCTCTTCAATCACTTTATTTCATTATTATTTTGAGCATGGACATCCTAAATGCTTTACGGTTTGTCCTATTCTTAAGGAGATGCAGGCAAAGACGGGTGTTGATGGCTGCGGTGCGACAACGAAGACGCCAGCGGGTGCCAAGGGTGTTCCTGCCTAGGGTTGTTCTACATGCCCTCAGTGACCGAGAGGTGATCCGTAGATTTCTGTCATGTATCTATGCCTTTAAGAAAAACACCTTCCTTTACCACCACCTGCTATTTAAGGATGTCAAATCCTCCTAGTCAGTGCTTAGTTATTGTGTTTCATTATAGTTATACCTGTAGCTGTTCACTTTAGCTCTCATAGCCATTTCTCATTCTCTGACATCAGTCAGCCTCGTTCTGGAGTTAATCATTTCACACTGCCGCAGCTCCTCACTCTGCTTCGCAAGGCGCTACATAGAACCACACGCAAGTATACACTTGATGATAAGAGATGCATTGTACCTAATGAACTCGTACCTATTATGTACTTACCTTACTACATGAGGAATAGTAACATAAGATAAATCTTGTAACATATGACCTTCGTTACTCAACAGAATTTATACATCTATGAACTGTAATGTAATCTAAGTGAACTGTTGCATTTAATGTATGTTTCTATTATATGAACTACAATCAAGTCAGTGTTTCTAAATCCATTTTCTACTAAATACTTTTATAGCACTTATACAAATAGAAGTTGGAAGGCTTGTGAGAAATCTTAGATTAAAGTTAAAGTATCTAAAATCTATTGCAACCCTGCAATATGCTCACATACTAACTAATCCCTATTCAGGTGGGGTCATTCTCTTAATTAAAACTAAATTGATTTTCTCAAAAACCAGTTCACTCACTAACCATAGTGATCTGAAAGAATTTGAAGAGCTACAAACTAACTTCACGCCACTTATCCAAAGTAATTGGGGCTATGATGGTTATTTTTCCTCTATATGTTTGTTTGCCATCTACCCCTGAAGAATGGCAATCTATAAAGTCCAATTTCTATAGGATGGCTGAGATGCTCAATGTCCTAGGTGCCATAGACTGTACCCATGTTGCTGTAAGACCACTTCAAGCTTGTGAGGAGATCTATAGGAATAGAAAGCATTTCCATTCCTTGAATGTCCAGATGGTCTGTGACCCCAACATGAGGATTATCAGTGTCCGTTCTAACTTTCCAGGCTCATGTCATGATTCATACATCTTAAGGCAGACTGGCTTATACCGGAAGTTCGAGGACGGAAATATGCCTGAAGGATGGCTTCTAGGTAAGCATAACTGGCGTCTAATTTGTCTCTCATTTCCATGTACATAAATTGCGCCCAATTTGTCGACTGTAATTAAAGAGTAATCTGTATATTTTAAATTTGTATTGTATAGTTGTCAATCTTTATAATTATTTTTATATTAATATTTATATTTATTATATCTTCTATTAGGAGATGGAGGGTACTCATGTACGAAATGGCTGTTGACTCCCTATAATAACCCACAGACCAGAAGTCAAGTACGTTTCAATGAAGCTCACCGATCTACCAGGGGGATAATTGAGAGGACTTTCGGTCTTTTGAAAATGCGGTTTCGATGTCTTGATCGTTCTGGTGGTGCTATGCAGTATGCACCTGAGAAAGTTGCAAAAATTATATTGGTTTTCTGCATACTGCACAATATAGCAATAAAAAGAGGCTGTCCATTAGAAGATGAAAATAACATAGATGCTAATGATTTGACAGAAGAAATATGTGTAGAACAAGCTAATAGGCATGATATGGCAACAAGGGACATGGTTTCCGAACAATATTTTGAAGATTAAAGTTTCAGTTGATCAATAAAAAAACTTTCTTTATTAACTTGTCTTCTACTTTTAAGATTAAAGATTTAAGATTAAAGTTTCAGTTGATCAATAAAAAACTTTCTTTATTAACTTGTCTTCTACTTTTTTTTTAACAATTAAGGTTATTAAAAATCACTCATGATAAACAGTTAAATACATAACAGTTGTTGCTCTTCAATTATCAAAGGTTTCAAATAAATAAAGTTTATGATCAAAGTTATTACAGACAATATATTATAGGTAATACATTGTCTTTGTGACATCACACTAGTGTCTACAGCTGCACTCACTCTTTTACATAATGTAATTAGTGTAATGTAATCCCTCCATAGCTGATGGTAATTCATTGTATCGTGTCATTGAATTGTAGATGTAACAAGCGACAGTATATTCCAAAGTGCGATTTTATGTTTTCAGATAGGAGTTTTTATTTTAAAGACTTGATAATTTGCTTTGTTTTATTTTAATGTCAATTTTAACAGCTCCTAGGTTGCCCCATATTCCAATTAAAAATACCTTAAGGGCTTACTCTTAACACTTATTTTCTTATCTTTAATAATATCTATTTCCATTCAAGATTTGTAAAAAGAATAGTGGCATATAGAAAATAATGGAAAATAAATTATTTTATTACAAACTGACAATTAATCTTGAAACATTATATATTAAATATTATTAATAACTATTCTAAACCAAAGTAAATTGTAATACATATCAACACATCTGAAACAAAGAAAATGTTTAGAAACAAAATATCATTTATAATAACTATAAACATAGAATCAATTTACAAACATTCATAAAATACATTAATCTACATATACATTATATTGTTTAAAATTTTTAGGGGATACATATCTAGATCAATGCGCTAATGATTGACATGACGATTAATCATGTCATCGTCAAACATGTCGCGTCCTGAACCTTTTGGTGGTTCGAATTGGTGATATTAGTTTATGCCATGGATAAATATTTCCCTAAACGGATTGGTGGTGTAAGGGCAGTGAGACAGGAATGCAGAGACAAAATAATATACGAGATGCTGAGAAGAATGCATCGTATTTCAAAAATTAAAAGAACAAAACGACAATATCTTAGAAAATATAGTGACTTGAAGAGAAGAGAACCGAAGTACTATGAATCTATTCAAAGATTGATAAGGACATGTAAGTTCAAAAATTATATATTAAATTATTTTTTATAATAGAAAATAGCGATGGTATTTTTGAACTGCGTCATCATTGACGAATCAAGGACAATATTATTTTCTGAGTGTTACTTTAACTATATTAGTATATACAATTGCAACAAGTTACAAAAGTAAGCATGCAGAACTGAGTTAGTAGATTAAAATTTAACTATATTACTATATAAACTTAAAAGGTTAGAAAAGTTAGCATACAAAACAGAGTTAGTAGAGTAAAATATAACTATATTAGTATATACCATTGAAACATCTTCGAAAAGTATGCATGCAGAACTGAGTTAGTAGAGTAAAATATAAATATATTACTATATACCATTGAAACATGTTAGAAAAGTAAGGATGCAGAACTGGAGAAGTAGAGTAAAATTTAATTGCCATTTTAACCAACTTTACAATGTACTCCTATCATCAAATTATTTTCATTCTCTTTGTATCTTTATTTGAAAAGCAATAATTTCAGTTTAGATGCAGGCACATTGTGTATGAAAACATTATTGTGTTCTTCTTGATGATTGGTGGGTAAATCCATGCACCAATAAAGAAGTGTTTTACATTGTATAGAACTCAAAACCTAGCTTAGATGCCTTTTTTTAAAAAAAAAAGAAACTAACGGCTAGATTTAGAGTTTTGTCGGTAACGAACCGCGTATCTAACGCTGGCTTTTTTTCGCCCGCACCTTTTAAATACCGCTGGTATTTAGAGTTCACAGAATGGCTGCGTTAGGCTCCAAAAAGGGAGCGTAGAGCATATTTACCGCCACTGCAACTCTAAATACCAGCGGTGCTTAGGGACGCAGCCAGCTTCAAAAACGTGCTCGTGCACGATTCCCCCATAGAAAACAATGGGGCTGTTTGAGCTGAAAAACAAACCTAACACCTGCAAAAAAGCAACGTTCAGCTCCTAACGCAGCCCCATTGTTTCCTATGGGGAAACACTTCCTACGTCTGCACCTAACACCCTAACATGTACCCCGAGTCTAAACACCCCTAACCTTACACTTATTAACCCCTAATCTGCCCCCCCTGCTATCGCTGACACCTGCATATTTTTTTAACCCCTAATCTGCCGCTCCGTACACCGCCGCAACCTACGTTATCCCTATGTACCCCTAATTTGCTGCCCCTAACACCGCCGACCCCTATATTTTATTTATTAACCCCTAATCTGCCCCCCACAACGTCGCCGCCAGCTACCTACAATAATTAACCCCTAATCTGCCGACCGGACCTCACCGCTACTATAATAAATGTATTAACCCCTAATCCGCCTCACTAACCCTATAATAAATAGTATTAACCCCTAATCTGCCCTCCCTAACATCACCGACACCTAACTTCAAATATTAACCCCTAATCTGCCGACCGGACCTCACCACTACTATAATAAATGTATTAACCCCTAAAGCTAAGTCTAACCTTAACACTAACACCCCCCTAAGTTAAATATAATTTAAATCTAACGAAATAAATTAACTCTTATTAAATAAATTAATCCTATTTAAAGCTAAATACTTACCTGTAAAATAAACCCTAATATAGCTACAATATAAATTATTATTATATTGTAGCTATTTTAGGATTTATATTTATTTTACAGGCAACTTTGTATTTATTTTAACCAGGTACAATAGCTATTAAATAGTTAATAACTATTTAATAGCTACCTAGTTAAAATAATTACAAAATTACCTGTAAAATAAATCCTAACCTAAGTTACAATTAAACCTAACACTACACTAGCAATAAATTAATTAAATAAAATACCTACAATTATCTACAATTAAACCTAACACTACACTATCAATAAATAAATTAAATAAACTACCTACAAATAAATACAATTAAATAAACTAACTAAAGTACAAAAAATAAAAAAAGCTAAGTTACAAAAAATAAAAAAATTAATTACAAACATAATAAAAATATTATAACAATTTTAAGCTAATTACACCTACTCTAAGCCCCCTAATAAAATAACAAAGCCCCCCAAAATAAAAAAAAAATGCCCTACACTATTCTAAATTTAAAATAGAAAAGCTCTTTTACCTTACCAGCCCTGAAAAGGGCCTTTTGCGGGGCATGCCCCAAAGAATTCAGCTCTTTTGCCTGTAAAAAAAAAACATACAATACCCCCCCAACATTACAACCCACCACCCACATACCCCTAATCTAACCCAAACCCCCCTTAAATAAACCTAACACTAAGCCCCTGAAGATCTTCCTACCTTGTCTTCACCATGCCAGGTATCACTGATCGCTCCAGGCTCCAAAGTCTTCATCCAAGCCAACAATTAGGTTTAATTGTAACTTAGGTTAGGATTTATTTTATAGGCAATTTTGTACTTATTTTAACTAGGTAACTATTAAATAGTTCTTAACTATTTAATAGCTATTTACCGGGTTAAAATAAATACAAAGTTGCCTGTAAAATAAATATAAACCCTAAAATAGCTACAATATAATTATAATTTATATTGTAGCTATATTAGGGTTTATTTTACAGGTAAGTATTTAGTTTTAAATAGGAATAATTTATTTAATAAGAGTTAATTTATTTTGTTAGAATAAAATTATATTTAACTTAGGGGGGTGTTAGTGTTAGGGTTAGACTTAGCTTTAGGGGTTAATACATTTATTATAGTAGCGGTGAGGTCCGGTCAGCAGATTAGGGGTTAATACTTGAAGATAGGTGTCGGCGATGTTAGGGAGGGCAGATTAGGGGTTAATACTATTTATTATAGGGTTAGTGAGGTGGATTAGGGGTTAATAACTTTATTATAGTAGCGGTGAGGTCGGGTCGGCAGATTAGGGGTTAATAATTGTAGGTAGGTAGCAGCGACGTTGGTGGCGGCAGATTAGGGGTTAATAAATAAAATATAGGGGTTGGCGGTGTTAGGGGCAGCAGATTAGGGGTACATAGGGATAACGTAGGTTGCGGCGGTGTGCGGTCTGCAGATTAGGGGTTAAAAAATGTATTAGAGTGGCGGCGATGTGGGGGGGGCCTCGGTTTAGGGGTACATAGGTAGTTTATGGGTGTTAGTGTACTTTAGAGCACAGTAGTTAAGAGCTTTATGAACCGGCGTTAGCCCAGAAAGCTCTTAACTCCTGACTTTTTTCTGCGGCTGGAGTTTTGTCGTTAGATTTCTAACGCTCACTTCAGCCACGACTCTAAATACCGGCGTTAGAAAGATCCCATTGAAAAGATAGGATACGCAAATGGTGTAGGGGGATCTGCGGTATGGAAAAGTCGCGGCTGGAAAGTGAGCGTTAGACCCTTTCTTGACTGACTCTAAATACCAGCGGTAGCCCAAAACCAGCGTTAGGAGCCTCTAACGCTGGTTTTGACAGCTAACGCCAAACTCTAAATCTAGCCGTAAGAGAATGATGCAAATTTAAAAATTTAAGTGAATTATACATTTGGTTAAAATGGCATGTTCTATTACAATCCCAATAGAAAAAAAAAATTGTTCAGTGTCCAATTATTATAATTGTAGTTTTTAAGCATAATTTCTATGTTTTGAAAATAAAAAATTACTATGATTAATTAAATTTCTTTTTTTTAATTCAAATTTTTTTTTTTTATTAATATGTTTATAGATATGAGAAGTAGGAAAAGTAAGTGTGAACAGCCACCACGCTACCTCAGGTCAATGTTGGTGCAAACACCCCAGAAGTGAAGCTTTATCTCCACCTTTGCCAATAACACTATTGGATATTGAATTATCTCCCAATCCATATCAAGTTTTTCATAAAAACACACAGACAGGTAATGACTTATTATTTAAGTTTTAAATAATATATTTTAGGTTTTGGCCTAACTAGTTTTCTATCTTTATCTTTGTAATTACGTTCATAGATATTACCATGGAAGACATGAAAAATAGGATTGAAATGGAAGATTTTCAAAATCCTGATAGTGTGCCAATATTTGAAGCCTTGAGTTCAGATGATACTCAACCAAGGATAGAAGTTTTAACAACAATGATGGTAGATAAAGGTATGTTTCATACTCAGTAATCTTAAATCTAAGAAAATCAAAGTTTTAACTAATACATATTGTATATTTCTACTAGGAGTTGGCTCAGATGAAAGCTTTAAAGGAGTGGACATAAGTGTAGAAGCCAATAAAGTAGATAACATAGATAACAGCACATCAGGAGGTAATATTTGTGAAGAAATAAACCATATGATACATTGCATGTGTATATGTAAATGGAATTAAAATTTTCTTTGCCTTTATTATTCGACAGATTTATCTTCAACATCTACTACTGAAACTGAAGACAAAAGTAGAAGATTTTGTTGCTGAATTCCAATTATGGGCAACTGATTCACAATGGAATGCTGTGTCTTTAAAAAATCAATTCAGACTTGGCTTATCTGAAAATTTAAAAGATGAATTATCAAGAGTTGAAATGCCTGATACCTTGGAAAGTCTGATTACACTAAGTATCAATATAGACCGAAGACTACGGGAGAGAAGAGCAGAAAAATTACAACTTGAACTAGAAAAACAATTTCGCCACCACATGACAAAAATGTAACTACCTCCACGCCAATGGAAATCACATTCATCAGAGGACCCTTAACCCCAGATGTAAAACTCAGAAGACGTCTAGCAAACTTATGCCTGTACTGTGGTATGAAGGATCATACAGTATCTAATTGCTCAGCACTAAACCGCCAACGAAAGGGTAAGAAAAAAACCTTGTATACAGTCATATCAACTAAACATAATTCACATTTATCTCTTTTGTTATCATTACAGTGGGATCAACATCTGGAACACACAGAGGGTATGATTGATTCTGGAGCATATGGATCTTTCATAGATGAGAATTTTGTAAAATTAAATAAAATCCCATGTATACAAAAGAAAATACCTATTTTTGTGAAAATGATTGATGGATCATATTTTTTAAAGGGACCTATTATGCACCAAACAATACCACTACTCATAACAGCTAAAGAAGGGCATAAGGAATTTATCACACTAGATGTAATTCCAAGTTCCCTACATCCCATTATCTTAGGTCATCCTTGGTTAACTAAGCATAACCCAACTATAGATTGGGTATATAATGATATTACATTTCAATCCAAGTTTTGCACCTCAACTTGTTTTCCATATGTAACTTTAGCTCAAATACAAACCACCCTACTAATACAATTTCAGGATTTTATGAACGTGTTTGATCTTAAGGAAGCAGAAAACCTTCCACCTCACAGAACATATGACTGTTCCATCAAAACCAAACCTGATGCACAGATTCCATTTGGTCGGATATTCCCTATGTCACAACGAGAATTACAACACCTCCGTGAATATTTAGACGAGAATCTTAGAAAAGGCTTTATTAGCCCCTCAACTTCTCCAGCTGCTGCTGGAATATTTTTTGTGACAAATAAAGATGGAACATTGCGACCAATAATCGACTACAGAGCTTTAAACTCTATAACTATAAAAAATCGTTATCCGCTCTCTCTAATTCCTGAACTCCTGGAAAGATTGAACAAGGCCACAATATATACTAAATTATACCTCAAAGGTGCATACAACCTAATCAGGATTAGAAGAGGGGATGAATGGAAGACTACTTTCAGAACTGTTATGGGTTATTCGAATATAATGTGATGCCTTTTGGACTATGCAATGCCCCAGCAACTTTTCAGTTTTTTATAAATGAGATATTCAAAGATTTGATGGACATATGTGTTGTCATATACTTGGATGACATTCTGATATATTCTCAAAATGAACATGATCACACAAAACATGTCCGTTGGGTACTAAACTGACTTAGGGAACATCATTTGTATGCCAAAATGGAGAAGTGTCATTTTCATGTCAAAACAATAAAATTTCTTGGATACATAATTTCCCCAAAAGGAATACAAATGGACCCAGACAAAGTTCAAGCAATAGTCAAATGGCCTCAACCAACTACAGTTAAATCTTTACGATTCCTTGGATTTTCCAACTTTAATAGGAAATTCATTCAGAATTTCTCAATTATTGTAAAACCACTAACTAAACTTACTGGTTCGCAACACCGCTTCAAATGGACACCTGAATCTCAAAACGCTTTTGACCTACTCAAATCAAAGTTTATTTCTGCACCTATTCTTTAACTTCCGAATCCAGACCTCCAATTTACTGTTGAAGTAGATGCTTCCAATATTGGTCTAGGAGCAATTTTATCTCAACGTACTACCATTTCCTCAGCCCTTCATCCAATAGAATATTATTCCAGAGTATTGACTCCAGCTGAAATTAATTACTCTGTGGGAGATTAAGAACTTCTTGCAATGAAAAGTGCATTGGAAACTTGGTGTCATCTCCTAGAAGGTAGTAAGAAACCATTCCTCATCTACACCGACCACAAGAACCTTGAATAGCTACGCAATAATAAAATGTTGTCATCAAGACAAGTACGCTGGAGTCTCTTCTTCGACAGCTTGACTTTCATTTAACATATCGTCCAGGATCAAAAAATATCAAAACTGATGCTCTTTCCCGAAGTTTCACAGAATTTCCTGATAAAGATACTCCTACCCATATACTCTCACCTGAAAAGATCATTTGTACTCTAACAACATTATCATCAGATTTTTTATCATCTTTACAGAAAGATGACGACATACCATCCTCTCAGCTTACCAAGACTACTTCTGGTTTATATTATTACAAGGAACGATTATATGTTCCCAAACCATCTCATAATCAAATACTCCAACATTATCATGACTCACCCTTATCAGGACATCCTGGCATAAGAAAAACATCAGATCTTATTTCCAGAGAATGTTGGTGGCCTTAAATGACACAAGATATTAAAGAATACATAAGATCATGTCAAACTTGTGCAAGATACAAAACAGAACATCAAAAACCCTTTGGATACTTAAGTCCTTTACCTATACCCGATACACCTTGGGCTGTGATCTCAATGGACTTTATTGTCGATTTACCTCCTTCAAATCACTGCACAACCATATTTGTAGTTGTTGATTAATTAACAAGACTTGCTCACTTCATACCTATGAAACAACTACCAAATGCTATAACTACAGCTAAGACTTTTATATCTCATATAGTCAAAATTTATGGGCTACCCAATACCATTATCTCAGACAGGGGTACCCAATTCACCTCAAGATTTTGGAGAGAATTATGTCAAACTCTTAATATTAACCTAAAATTATCTACAGCATATCATCCTCAAACAAATCGACTGACAGAGAGGATAAATTAGATTTTGGAGCAGTATCTGCACTGTTACATATCACATTTACAAGATGATTGGTTTGATAAACTACCTCTCGCAGAGTTCTCCTATAATGATTCAATAAATTATTCCACTAAAGTGAACCCATTCATGGCTACTTATGGATATCATCTCATAACAATGCCAACCCTCAAATCAGTTTCATCTATGCCTGCTGTAAATAATTTATCTGATAAATTAAAAACTACTCTTGATCTACTAAAGAAACATCTATAAGAAGCAAAAACCAGGCAAAAATATTATTACAAAAGTAAACGAAGACCTAGTCCTTCCTATAAAGTTGCAGATCTTGTCTGGCTTTCAACAAAGAATTTAAAATTTGATGTTCCAGCTAAGAAACTTGCAAGCCAGTATATTGGAGCATTTGCGATCCGGAAATTTATCAACCCTAATGCTGTTGTTCTTGACCTTCCACCATCCTATAAGATACATCCATCATTTTATGTATCCTTGCTTAAACCTAACATACCAGATTCCAATCTTTCCAGACTTAAAACTCCTCTACCTCCAGTGATGATTGACGATCACTCCGAATATCAGATTGAAAGTATTCTGGATTCCAGGTTACACAGGAGAAAGCTTGAATACCTTGTACATTGGTTCGGTTATGGACAGGAAGAAGACTCTTGGGTATCGCATCAAGATGTTCATGCTTCCAGATTGGTTACATCTTTCCACAAAAAATATCCTCAGAAACCAAGCCAGCAATCCTCATAGAGGATTCCTTTAGGAGAGGGATCTGTCATGTATCTATGCCTTTAAGAAGAACACCTTCTTTTACCACCACCTGCTATTTAAGGATGTCAAATCCTCCTAGTCAGTGCTTAGTTATTGTGTTTCATTATAGTTATACCTGTAGCTGTTCACTTTAGCTCTCATAGCCATTTCTCATTCTCTGACGTCAGTCAGCCTCGCTCTGGAGTGAATCATTTCACACTGCCGCAGCTCCTCACTCTGCTTCGCAAAGCGCTACATAGAACCACACGCAAGTATACACTTGATGATAAGAGATGCATTGTACCTAATGAACTCGTAACTATTATGTACTTACCTTACTACATGAGGAATAGTAACATAAGATATATCTTGTAACATATGACCTTCGTTATTCAACACAATTTATACATCTATGAACTGTAATGTAATCTAAGTGAACTGTCGCATTTAATGTATGTTTCTATTATATGAACTGCAATCAAGTCAGTGTTTCTAAATCCATTTTCTACTAAATACTTTTATAGCACTTATACAAATAGAAGTTGGAAGGCTTGTGAGAAATCTTAGATTAAAGTTAAAGTATCTAAAATCTATTGCAACCCTGCAATATGCTCACATACTAACTAATCCCTATTCAGGTGGGGTCATTCTCTTAATTAAAACTAAATTGATTTTCTCAAAAACCAGTTCACTCACTAACCATAGTGAACTGAAAGAATTTGAAGAGCTACAAACTAACTAAACTTACAAATGTTGTTAAAGCATTACAATATAGCTAAGCCTACAAAAATTAAAATGGATCCTACTGAAGTGGCAAATCAAATATCTAACTTAAACTAAAAGGTAGCTATTTTGGCACAGGGTCTTACTACAGTGCAAACTGAGAATAATACTTATGAAAGCATTTTAAATGATTTCATCACAACAAAGGGTACTGAACACCCAGAGCCACATATAAATCCCCCCCAACTATAGTGTAGATTGCACTAAAAACCTATATAAAACCAGAACAGTGCTTACCAGCAGTGGTCAATGCGTTTTGGCCTCCTCCAGGCCTTTCTCAAGACTGCCAGCTGGTTGTCAAAAGTGCCCCTTTTGTATTGAAATGTTTTGCGCCAAAAAATGTGTTTGGGGGCGTGGCTAAAAACCGTAAGTGATGTAGGGTTTGTAAATGAGTTAAAACTTGTTTTAATTATTAAAGGGTTATGTAGGGTAGTGACTAAAAACACTTTAATAATTAAAACAAGTTTTAACTCTTTAACATACCCTACATCACTTCCGATTTTTAGACTGCCAGCTGGCAGTCTTGAGAAAGGCCTAGAGGAGGCCAAAACACATTGACCACAGCTGGTAAACACTATTCTGATTTTATATAGGTTTTTAGTACCATCTACACTATTTTTTTTTTATTTGCTTTTAGGTTTATTTAATTTTTTTGGGATTGGAGTTTTTCCCAACCACCAGGGTTCTCACCATCAGGAACAGGAACTCCAGCCCATCAATTGGTTTTGACCTAAAAGACCGTTGACTTTATTCTCACCATCTGGAACTTCAGATGGACTCTCACCACTAGGTAAATAAGGTTTCCTTTTCTACACATTATTTACTTTTGATTTCTATTTGGATCTTCACAGTTAGACTTTTATAGGATATTGTTTGTTGGATTACAATCACTGACTTTGTTCTCTTTTTTCCTTTTTTTTGGATCACTGACTTTGTTCTTTTTTTTTCATTTTTTGCGCAACATTTTTTAAATTTTTCCTTTGCAATTTTTTCAATTTTTTAAATTTTTCACATAATTTTTTCATTTTTGAATAAGCAAGTTGACACTGTTTGTTTTCTTTATATTTGCAATCACTAGGGATAATTTTTCACCCTCTTTTGACCACTGTTATAATTTTGTACACATTATCACCACTAACACTGGTACACAATATCTCTTACGGTATCCTCTTCCTAGTCGATATCAGCAATCCATACATTTGATTTTATTGTATTTATTTTTAAATCCACACCTTGGATTGATTTCTTTCAGACATTGTTTGAATTTCAATTTTCTCATATTTTTATTGGAGGTTCTACCATTGCCTCTACATAAATTCATTATTCAGTGTTTTTATATCAATTTGTATAAGAGTGGCTCCACATCTTATTGTTTTTATTGTCATTTATTACCACTCTACCCATTGTGCCAATCAGCCAATAGAATGTGAGCTCAATCCTATTGGTTGATTGGATCAGCCAATAGGATTGAAGCTCAATCCTATTGGCTGATTGCATCAGCCAATAGGATTTTTTCACCTTTAATTCCGATTGGCTGATAGAATTCTATCAGCCAATCGGAATTCAAGGAACGCCATCTTGGATTACGTCACTTAAAGGAACCTTCAATCTTCAGTCGCCGTGGAAAGAAGAGGATGCTCCGTGCTGGATGTCTTGAAGATGGAGCCTCTCCGCGCCGGATGGATGAAGATAGAAGATGCCGTCTGAATGAAGACTTCTGCCAGCTTGGATGAAGACTTCGGCCCACTTGGATGAAGACTTCTGACGGCTTGGAGGAAGACTTCAGCCCGCTTGGATGAAGACTTCTGCTGCTTCGTTGAGGATGGATGTCGGGTCTTC
Organism: Bombina bombina; assembly: GCF_027579735.1. Taxonomy (NCBI): domain Eukaryota; kingdom Metazoa; phylum Chordata; class Amphibia; order Anura; family Bombinatoridae; genus Bombina; species Bombina bombina. Next base: position 453,819,198 of record NC_069503.1, on the reverse strand, counting down.
AAAAACTGTAAGTGGATCTTTGGGGGTTAGTGTTTTTTTAAGGGTTTATTGGGTGGGTTTTATTTTTAGATTAGGGCTTTTGGGCACCGAATAAGAGCTAAATGCTCTTTTAAGGGCAATGCCCATCCAAATGCCCTTTTCAGGGCAATGGGGAACTTAGGTTTTTTAGTTAGGATTTTATTTGGGGGGTTGGTTGTGTGGGTGGTGGGTTTTACTGTTGGGGTTGGTTGTATTTTTTTTTACAGGTAAAAGAGCTGATTTCTTTGGGGCAATGCTCAGCAAAAGGCCCTTTTAAGGGCTATTGGTAGTTTATTGTAGGCTAGGGTTTTTTATTGGGGGGGGGCTTTTTTATTTTGAAAGGGCTATTAGATTAGGTGTAATTAGTTTAAATATTTGATAATTTCTTTTTTTTATTTTGTGTAATTTAGTGCTTGTTATTTTTTATAATCTAGTTAATTGTATTTAATTAATGTAATTTATTTAATTGTAGTGTAAGTGCCAGGGTTTTTTCCTTGCTTTTTTGCCATGTGCTGCTGGCAGCCATTTTACTCACCTCTCTTGCTGACTCTGGTGCATAGTGTTGTGATGCTGCTCATTTCCTGCATGCTCTTTTATGGCCAGACTGGTGTACATCATCCATGTGAGACAGGTTGCCGTCTTAGAATTGTGATGTCATCACTTATTACTGTTCAGTATGCTTTGTCCTTGCATTGTCTCATACCTGTTTGTGAGAGTTCCAGTTCCTGTGTATTACCTGGCTGCCTTAAGTCCCTCCATGTTCCTGATCCCTGGCTTGTTCCTGACTTTGCCGTTCTCCTTGTTCCTGATTCCGGCTCATCTGATTACTCGCTTTGGCTCCTGACTCGTCTCGTCTGAATACCAGCTCTGGTTTTGACTCCTGGCTTGTTATTTGACTTGTGTTCTTTTTATTATTTTTTCTATTAATAAAGGTGTGATTATTTTTGCACTTCTTGTCTCAGTCTGATTCCTGGCACCCTGACATTACACAAAGGCCATGAATCCTGATGGTGCTAATAGTCCACCTTTACCTACCATCATTTCCAGGATGGATGAACAGGATCACCACTGGGATCAATTTGCACTAGCCCTGCAAACCCTGCTGACTCACACTGCACATTTGGACCAAACTGTTCTGCAAGTTATGGCTGCTCCTGTTTCTGCTGCTGCACCTAGTCCCACCAGGAGCATGTTCGGTTCTGCAACTCTACCTCAGTGATATGGAGGTGTTCCTAATCAGTGCCAAGGGTTTTTGAACCAGGTGGGCATTTACCTTGAGATGTTACCTAAGGCCTTTCCCTCTGACAGAGCTAAGGTGGGATTTCTCATCTCGTTACTCTCTAACACAGCTCTTGCCTGGGCTAATCCCTTGTGGGAGACTAATAAACCTGTGATTTCAAATTACCTTGAATTTGTGGCCTCCTTTCGAAGGGTATTTGATGTCCCGGCTTGCTCCTCCTCGGCTGCTAAACGACTCATGTCCATTCAGCAAGGTACGAGATCTGTTGCTCAGTATGCCATTGAGTTCCATACGCTTGCCACAGAAGTAGTTTGGAACAATGAAGTCCTTGTTGCCTCCTTCTTTCATGGGCTCTCTGATGTGATTAAAGATGAAGTTGCTGCTAGAGATTTACCAGAGGATCTCGAGGCTTTGGTGTCTTTTTTTATCCTAATTGACATCAGACTCAGATAGAGGCCCTCTTTCAAGGAGATCTTGCAGAAGCCTCCTGTTCCATTGTCTCCTACGTTTTCATTCCCACCCATGCCTCCCATGCCTCCTGGTCCCGAGTCACAAGGTACTGATGAGCCAATGCAGTTGGGATTCACGTGTCTCTCCACGGCAGAGAGGGCCTTTAGGTGGAGGGAGGGGCTCTGCCTCTATTGTGGGTTACAGGGCCACCTTTTGAAGTCTTGGCCTACACGGCCAGAAAAACACTCACACCTAAGGTCCTGTCAGGGGCAGACCTTGGATGGTTTATCCTCGTCCCCGGAACCACTAAAGGAGAAACCTTTGGTCACAGTTGTCCTTTCCTGGGTGGACTCCTCCATATTAGTCTCACAGGCTCTTGTTGACTCTGGTGCTGCGAGCAATTTCATTGACAGTGCTTTTGTATCAAAGCACTCCATTCCTGTTTTGCCTCGGTCCATTCCACTTGCTATTGAGGCCATTGATGGCAGGTCCCTTCAGCCCGCACTCGTTACTCACGAGACCGCTCTGTTATCCATGGCTATTGGGGCTCTCCATTTTGAAACACTCTTATTCCAGGTGATAAATTCTCTGCATTTTTCAGTTGTTCTGGGTTATCCCTGGCTCCAAAAGCACAAAAGCACAATCCCAGTCTCGACTGGCGCAGGTTCGAAATTTTGTTGTGGTCTCCACAATGTATTTCCACTTGTCTTCGGAAACCAGTTAAAGTCTTGTGCACTTCTTCGGTATCTCAATTGCCAGAGGAGTACCGAGAGTTCCTAGACGTTTTTGACAAGGTGCGTGCCGGTACGTTGCCTCACCGGTCTTACGATTGTGCCATAGACCTGCAACCCGAAGCCATTCCTCCTCAGGGCCGGTTTTACCCTCTGTCTGTTGCGGAGAATTGTGCTACGGAGGAGTATGTTGCCAATGCTCTGTTGCGGGGATCATCCGCAAATCCTGCTCTCCTGCAGGGGCTGGCTTCTTCTTTGTGAAGAAAAAGGGTGGCGAGTTAAGACCATGCATCGATTATAGGGGTCTTAATCATCTTACCATTAACAATGCTTACCCTATTCCGCTCATTACGGAACTCTTTGACCGCCTCAAGGGAGATACGGTCTTTTCTAAACTTGATTTGAGAGGAGCGTACATCTCGTTAGGATCAAGGAGGGCCACGAATGGAAAACAGCATTTAACAACAGGAGCGGGCATTATGAGAATCTTGTAATGCCCTTTGGCCTATGTAATGCTCTTGCTGTTTTCCAGGAATTCATTAATGATGTCCTACGAGATATTGTTGTGGTGTATTTAGACGACATCCTCATACACTCACCCACGCTTGAGGCTCATCGTTCTGATGTTACACGGGTTCTTCAGAGACTACGTAAGAACGGATTGTTTTGTAAACTCGAGAAATATGAGTTCCATCAGACTCAAGTAACCTTCCTAGGTTATGTTATCTCCATTGCAGGGTTCTCCATGGATCCTGACAACTTATCTGCAGTTCTGCAGTGGCCTTGCCCAGTTGGTCTTCGGTCTATTCAACGTTTTTTGGGGTTCGCCAATTACTATAGAAAGTTTATTAAAAACTTTTCTTCCTTGGTCAAACCTATCACAGACATGACCCGTAAAGAGAATGATCCACTCCATTGGTCAACTACTGCCATTAAGGCCTTTGATAGTCTTAAGACTGCCTTTGCTGTTGCTCCAGTTCTGGCTCATCCTAACCATGCCCTGTCTTTCGTTCTTGAGGTCGATGCGTCTGAGACTGGAGTAGGTGCCCTCTTGTCTCAACGTCCTATGCCTCACGGTTCCTTGCATCCATGCAGTTTCTTCTCTAAGAAATTGTCTCCAGTGGAGTGCAATTATGAAATTGGTGACAGGGAATTACTGGCCATAATTTTGATACTAAAGGAATGGAGGCATCTTCTCGAGGCTACTAGCGTACCAGTGCTCATTCTTACTGACCACAAGAATTTCACTTATCTATCTGAAGCAAAACATTTGTCGCCCAGACAGGCCACATGGGCGCTATTTTTGTCTCGGTTTAATTATGTGGTCTCCTACCTGCCTGGTAGTAAGAATGTTAGGGCTGATATCCTCTCTCGACAATTTTCGCCTCTGTCCAAGGAGGAGTCTGTAGCTACTCCAGTTATACCTCCTGACCATATTTTGGCTACCATACATATTAATTTGACTTCTCCCTTGGGGGAGGAGATCCTGGCTGCACAAACCAATGCACCTCCTGAGAAACCTAGTGGTAAGTGTTTTGTTTCTGAGAATCTTCGAACTAAACGTTTGCAAACTTACCACTATCCTAAAGCTGCAGGTCACCCAGGCAAGAACCAAATTATTTGGTCTGTCACTCGACAATTCTGGTGGCCAGGTCTTCGTTCTGATGTTGCAGCGTATGTTGCCTCCTGCTCAGTTTGTGCACAGAATTAGACTCCTCAATGTCTTCCTGTGGGTCTTTTTCAACCTACTGCTAATGGTGAGCATCCTTGGACACATCTTCTTTACATGGACTTCATTGTTGAGCTCCCTATTTCCAATGGCAATACTGTTATCCTTATGGTGGTTGACCGTTTTTCTAAAATGTCACATTGCATTCCCTTGAAGAAGCTGCTAACTGCTCAGGAGCTTGCTTCAATTTTTGCCCAGGAGGTCTTCCGTTTACATGGGTTACCCAAGGAGATAGTGTCAGACTGGGGTAGCCAGTTTGTCTCCAGATTTTGGCGTTCCTTTTGTGCTCAAATGGGGATCCAGCTTTCCTTCACCTAGGCATATCACCCTCAATCCAATTGGGCTGCGGAACGGTCTAATCAAGCTCTGGAATAGTTCCTCCATTGCTATGTATCAGATCACCACAAAAATTGGTCTGAACTGTTACCTTGGGCAGAGTTTGCTCGTAATAGTGCGATTAATGTTTCCTCCAAGTAATCCCTGTTCATGGCGAATTATGGGTTTCAACCATCCTTGTTGCCAGATTCATTCATGTCTCAGGGTATTCTGGCTTTGGAGGAGCATCTCGGGCAACTCCGTTCCACGTGGGTGCAGATTCCGGATTGCCTTCATTGTTCTATGCAGCGCCAAAAGTTCCAGGCTGATCGTAGGCGTCTGCCCGCACCTATCTACCAGGTTGGTGACAGGGTTTGGCTGTTCTTCTGCAACTTGAACCTTTGTGTGCCTACAAATAAACTGGCTCCCCGTTATGTTGGTCCTTTTTGAATACTCCGATGGGTCAATCCTGTGGCCTATGCTCTTGACTTTCCTCCTGCAATGCGCATCTCCAATGTTTTTCATGTCTCTCTCTTGAAACCATTGGTTTGTAATCGGTTTACCATTGTGTTGCCTCGTCCCCATCCTATCTTTGATGACAACCATAAGGTCAGCAGCATTATTGACTCTCATATGTCCAGGGGCCATGTACAGTATTTGGTTCACTGGAGGGGTTACGGTCCGTTTCCTCAATAAGCTTTTGTCCTGCCGCGGGGAGGGGTGGTTGAGGTGAGGGTACTGTCAGGGTTTTTTCCCTGCTTTGTTTGCCATGTGCTACTGGCAGCCATTTTACTCACCTCTCTTGCTGACTCTGGTGCATAGTGTGTGATGCTGCTCATTTCCTGCCTGTCTTTTTATGGCCAGACTGGTGTACATCATCCATGTGAGACAGGTTGCAGTCTCAGAATTGTGATGTCATCACTTATTATTTAAAGGGCCTCTGTTCAGTATGCTTTGCCCTTGTGTTGTCTCAGACCTGTTTGTGAGAGTTCCAGTTCTTGTGTATTACCTGGCTGTCTGACATCCCTCCTTGTTCCTGATCCCTGGTTTGTTCCTGACTCTGCTGTTCTCCTTGTTCCTGATTCCTGCTCATCTGACTACTCGCTTTGGCTAATGACTCGGCTCGTCTGACTACCAGCTCTGGTTTTGACTCCTGGCTTGTTATTTGACTTGTGGACTTTTTATTATTTTTTGCTTTTAATAAAGGTATGATTATTTTTGCACTTCTCGTCTCAGTCTGATTCCTGGCACCCTGACAGTAAGGTTAGGTGTTAGTGTAAGACAGGTTAGGTTTTATTTCACAGGTAAATTTGTATTTATTTTAACTAGGAAGTTAGTAAATAGTTAATAACTATTTACTAACTAGTCTACCTAGTTAAAATAAATACAAACTTGCCTGTGAAATAAAAATAAAACCTAAGCTAGCTACAATGTAACTATTAGTTATATTGTAGCAAGTTTAGGGTTTATTTTATAGGTAAGTATTTAGTAAGTATTTATTATTTAGTTAATGATAGGAATTTTTTATTAGATTTATTTTAATTATATTGAAGTAGGGGGTGTTAAGTTTAGACTTAGGATTAGGTTTAGGGGTTTATAACTTTAGTATAGTGGCGGCGATGTTGGGGGTGGCAGATTAGGGGTTAATAAATGTAGGTAGGTGGCGGCGATGTTAGTGGCGGCAGATTAGGGGTTAATAAATGTAGGTAGGTGGCAGTGATGTTAGGTGGCGGCAGATTAGGGGTTAATAAGTGTAGGTAGGTGGCGGCGTTGTTGGGGCGGCAGATTAGGGGTTAATAAGTGAACTGTAGGTTGCGGCCATGTTAGGGACAGCAGATTAGGGGTTAATAATATGTAACTAGTGTTTGCAATGCAGGAGTGCGGCGGTTTAGGGGTTAATATGTGGCGGCGATGTCCGGAGCAGCAGATTATTGGTTAATAATTTTATTTTAGTGTTTGCGATGCGGGAGGGCCTTGGTTTAGGGGTTAATAGGTAGTTTATGGGTGTTAGTATACTTTTTAGCACTTTAGTTATGAGTTTTATGTTACGGCGCTGTAGCATAAAACCCATAACTACTGACTTTCAGTTTACGTTATGAATCTTGTAGTTTTAGGCTGTACCGCTCACTCGTAATACCGGCGCTATGTAAGTCCCATTGAAAAAGGACTTTTTCAAAGCTGTGGTAGTTTGTTGTGTTATGGCCAAAAAAGTGTGCTGTGCAGCTAAACCTGCAAAACTCGTAATACCGGTGGTAGTGAAAAAGAGCCATAACGCTGCTTTTTCACTCATACCGCAAAACTCGTAATCTAGCCGTATGTTTACAAAAAATAAAAAAAGGCTAACATTACAAAAAATAAAAAATCAAATTACCAAATTTAACAAAATTAAACGTAATCCCTATGAAAATAAAAAAGACCCCGCCAAAAAACACCCCCTACTCTAAGAATAAACTACCAGTAGCCCTTAAAAGGGCTTTTTGCAGGGCATTGTCCCAAGATAATCAGCTCTTTTTCAAGAAAATACACAAAGCCCCCCCTAACAGTAAACCCCCCACCCACCAACCCCCCCAAATAAAATAACTTAACACTAAAATACCTAAACTACCAATTGCCCTGAAAAGGGCATTTGTTTGGGCATTGCCCTTAAAATGGCATTTAGCTCTTTTTCTGCCCATCCCTAATCTAAATAAAACAAATCCCCCCAAAAAAACCTTAAAAAAATCCTAAGTCTAACCCCCAGGTTGGTATTTACGGTTCCTAAAGTCCGGCGGAGAAGGTTCTGTTCCAGGCACAACCTCTTCTTCCAGGAACATCCTGCACGGAGCGGAGCTGAAGACCGGTGACTCTGGAAAGCGATTAAAGATGGCGTCCCTTGAATTCCTATTGGCTGATTTGATTCTTCCAATTCAAATCAGCCAATTGGATGAAAGCTACTCAAATCCTTTTGGCTATTTAAATTAGCCAATAGCATGAGAGAAAGTGAAATTCTATTGGCTGATTTGAAAAGCCAATAAAATTTCACTTGCTCTCATCCTATTGGCTAATTTAAACAGCCTATAGGATTCAAGTAGCTTTCATCCTATTGGCTGATTTGAATTGGAAGAATCAAATCAGCCAATAGGAATTCAAGGGATGCTATCTTTAAATGCGTACCTTCAATTCACTATTCAGTGTACGGCGGAGATTGTACAAAGAGGATCCTCCACCCTCCATGGCTCCGCGGTCGCCGGTCTTCAGTTCCAGAGTCGCCGGTCTTCAGCTCCGCGGAGGATGTTCCTAGAAGAGGTTGCGCTTGGAAGAAGACTTCACCACCTGGAACAGGACCTTCTCCACTGGTATTTAGGAACCGTGAGTACCAACCTGGGGGTTAGAATTAGGATTTTTTAAGTTTTTTTGGGGGGGATTTGTTTTATTTAGTTTAGGGATAGGCAGAAAAAGAGCTAAATGCCCTTTTAAGGGCAATGCCAAAACAAATGCCCTTTTCAGGGCAATGGGTAGTTTAGGTTTTTTAGTGTTAGGTTCTATTATTTGGGGGGGTTGGTGGGTGGGGGTTTCAATGTTAGGGGGGCTTTGTCTGTTTTCTTGAAAAAAAGCTGATTATCTTGGGGCAATGCCCCGCAAAAAGCCCTTTTAAGGGCTACAGGAAGTTTATTCTTAGAGTAGTTTTTATTTTGGGGGGTCTTTTTTATTTTCATAGGGATTTTTTTTTTTTAAATAACTTTAGAATCTATTAGTTTAGGTAATTTGGGTTTATTTAATGGGGTGTTAAGTTAGGGGTTATTAGGTTAGGGGTTGTTAGGGGTGTTAGGTTAGTGTACTGTACCTAGTTATTTGAGTTGTGGGGTTTTGGGTTTAAAGAGTTAATTAGTTAAATAGGTTTATTGCGATGTAGGGGTTTTGCGGTTTAGGGGTTAATAGGGTAAATAGGTTTATTGTGATGTAGGGGTTTTGCGGTTTAGGGGTTAATAGGGTAAATAGGTTTATTGCGATGTAAGGGTTTTGCAGTTTAGGGGTTAATAGGGTAAATAGGTTTATTGCGATGTTGGGGTTTTGCGGTTTAGGGGATTATAGGGTAAATTGGTTTATTCTGATGTAGGGGTTTTGCGGTTTAGGGGTTAATAGGGTATATAGGTTTATTGCGATGTAGGGGTTTTGCGGTTTAGGGGTTTATAGGGTAAATAGGTTTATTGCGATGTAGGGGTTTTGCGGTTTAGGGGTTATGTATATAAAGAAATATACTTAAAGTAGATACAATTTAAACAGAAGAAACTTTGTATTTATTTAGGACAGTAGTTTGTCTAATTAGAGTGTGGCTATATCTGTAGTTTATTATATTGAAAATATTTTTTGATATATTTAAGATAGTAGTCTATTAAAATTATAGTATTGCTACACCTGTAGCTTAAATTTTTATATAAAAGAAGAGTTACAAAATACGTTGTTTCTACATCTGTAGTTTAAAAAATAATTAGACTGCCCTCTGGGCAGGCTTATCAACTAGTATATATATAATTTTAAATTTTTTTCATCATAGGAAATATAGATTACATGCATTGCAGCTGCAGATACATTACACAAAATAAAAATATCACCTGGATCTAAAGTGGACATACAACTTTATATTTTCACAGATCTTAGGCGGCCGAGAGACAGAATTCCTCGGTACGTCAGGCCAGTGTCAATGGCGACACCAAGGAGCAACCGCTCTTCTCCCCCGCTGCCATTGACACTGCTTGAGGGTCATCCAGACGATGACTCAGGGACAGATATGGAAGTCCCTAATATCCAAGGTAATTTTCAAGTATAATACTATGTTTGCAGTATTTAACATTCAATTTTTTTTATTTATACAGGTTCATTCAGGGTGCAGGTTAATGTAATGGATTGTAATTGTAAAATTTAAATGTTAAAATTTTCAACAACAATTTTGTGTATAATATAGACCTTGTCACATAATCCTCATACTAACAATCGGCTAGATTAAGAGTTTTGCGGTATGAGTGAAAAAGCAGCGTTAAGGCTCTTTTTCACTACTGCTGGTATTACGAGTTTTGCAGGTTTAGCTGCACCGCACACTTTTTTGGCCGTAATGCAATGTAACTACAGCAGCTTTCAAAAAGTCCTTTTTTCAATGGGACTTCCTTTGCGCCGGTATTACGAGTTTGCCTGGGAGGCCAAAAAGTGAGCGGTACAGCCTAAAACTACAAGATCCATAACGTAAACTGAAAGTCAGTAGTTATGGGTTTTACGCTACAAAGCTGTAACATAAAACTCATAACTAAAGTGCTAAAAAGTACACTAACACCCATAAACTACCTATTAACCCCTAAACCGAGGCCCTCCCGCATAACAAACACTAAAATAAAATTATTAACCCCTAATCTGCTGCTCTGGACATCGCTGCCACTAGAATAAACATATTAACCCCTAAACCGCCGCCCTCCCGCATCGCAAACACTAGTTAAATATTATTAACTCCTAATCTGCCGCCCCTAACATTGCCACCACCTAACGTCGCCACCACTATACTAAAGTTATTAACCCCTAACCCTAAGTCTAACCCTAACACATACTAACTTTAATGTAATTAAAATAAATCTAAATAAAACCTATTATTAATAACTAAATAATTCATATTTAAAACTAAATACTTACCTGTAAAATAAACCCTAAGCTAGCTACAATATAACTAATAGTTACATTGTATCTATCTTAGGTTTTATTTTTATTTCACAGTTTGTATTTATTTTAACTAAGTAGATTAATTAGTAAATAGTTATTAACTATTTACTAACTACCTAGTTAAAATAAATACAATTTTACCTGTAAAATAAAACCTAACCTGTCTTACACTAACACCTAACATTACACTACAATTAAATACATTAAATTTATTAAATACAATTAACTAAATTACAAAAAATAAAAACACTAAATTACACAAAATAAAAAAGAAATTATCAAATGTTTAAACTAATTACACCTAATCTAATAGCCCTATCAAAATAAAAAAGCCCTTCCAAAATAATTGAAACCCCTAGCCTAAACTAAACTGCCAATAGCCCTTAAAAGGGCCTTTTGCAGGGCATTGCCCAAAACCAGAAATCAGCTCTTTTACCTGTAAAAAAAATACAAACACCCCCCTAACAGTAAAACCCACCACCCACGCAACCAAACCCCCCAAAAAATCCTAACTACAAAAAACTAAGCTCCCCATTGCCCTGAAAAGGGCATTTGTATGGGCATTGCCCTTAAAAGGGCATTTAGCTCTTTTTCCGCCCAAACCCTAAGCTAAAAATAAAACCCACCCAATAAAACCCTTAAAAAAACCTAACACTAACCCCCGAAGATCCAATTACAATTTTTGTAGACCCGACATCCATCCTCAACAAAGCCAGGAGAAGTCTTCATCCAAGAGGCAAGAAGTGGTCCTCCAGACGGGCAGAAGTCTTCATCCAGATGGCATCTTCTATCTTCATCCATCCAGCGAGGAGCGGCTCCACCTTCTAGATATTCGGCGCGGAGCATCCTCTATTCCAACGACTAATGACGAATGAAAGTTCCTTTAAGTGACGTCATGCAAGATGGTGTACCTTGAATTCCGATTGGATGATAGAATTCTATCAGCCAATCGGAATTAAAGGTGAAAAAATCCTATTGGCTGATGCAATCAGCTAATAGGACTGAGCTTCAATCCTATTGCCTGATCCAATCAACCAATAGGATTGAGCTTGCATTCTATTGGCTGTTCCAATCAGCCAATAGAATGTAAGCTCAATCCTATTGGCTGATTGGATCAGCCAATAGGATTGAAGCTCAATTCTATTGGCTGATTGCATCAGCCAATAGGATTTTTTCACCTTTAATTCTGATTGGCTGATAGAATTCTATCAGCCAATCAGAATTCAAGGGACACCATCTTGGATGACGTCACTTAAAGGAAAATTCATTCTTCAGTCACTGTGGAAAGAAGAGGATGCTCCGCGCCAGATGTCTTGAAGATGGAGCCGCTCCGCGCCAGATGGATGAAGATAGAAGATGCCGTCTGGATGAAGACTTCTGCCCATCTGGAGGACCACTTTTTGCCGCTTGGATGAAGACTTCTTCCGGCTTCGTTGAGGACTTCTTGCCAATTGGATGAAGACTTCTCCTGACTTCATTGAGGATGGATGTCGGGTCTTCAAAAACTGTAAGTGGATCTTCGGGGGTTAGTGTTAGGTTTTTTTAAGGGTTTATTGGGTGGGATTTATTTTTAGCTTAGGTTTTGGGCGGAAAAAGAGCTAAATGCCTTTTTAAGGGCAATGCCCATACAAATGCCCTTTTCAGGGCAATGGGGAGCTTAGGTTTTTTTTAGTTAGGATTTTATTTGGGGGGTTTGGTTGTGTGGGTGGTGGGTTTTAATGTTGGGGGGTGTTTGTATTTTTTTTTTACAGGTAAAAGAGCTGATTTCTTTGGAGCAATGCCCTGCAAAAGGCCCTTTTAAAGGGCTAGTGGCAGTTTAGGCTAGGGTTTTTTTAATTTTGGGGAGGGCTTTTTTATTTTGATAGGGCTATTAGATTAGGTGTAATTAGTTTAAATATTTGATAATTTCTATTTTATTTTGTGTAATTTAGTGTTTGTTTTTGTAATTTAGTTAATTGTATTTCATAAATGTAATTTATTTAATTGTAGTGTAATTAAATTAGTGTAAGACAGGTTAGGTTTTATTTTACAGGTAAATTTGTATTTATTTTAACTGGGTAGTTAGTAAATAGTTAATAACTATTTACTAATTAATCTACCTAGTTAAAATAAATACAAACTTGCCTGTGAAATAAAAATAAAACCTAAGATAGATACAATGTAACTATTAGTTATATTGTAGCTATCTTAGGGTTTATTTTACAGGTAAGTATTTAGTTTTAAATAGAAATTATTTAGTTATTAATATTAGGTTTTAATTAGATTTATTTTAATTACATTAAAGTTAGTGGGTTTTAGGGTTAGAGTTAGACTTAGGGTTAGGGGTTAATAACTTTAGTATAGTGGCGTTGATGTTGGGGGCGGAAGATTAGGGGTGTTAGGTGTAAACATAAATTTAGTTTCCCCATAGGAATCAATGGGGCTGTGTTACGGAGCTTTACGCTCCTTTATTGCAGGTGTTAGGCTTTTTTTCAGCTGGCTCTCCTCATTGATGTCTATGGGGAAATCATGCACGAGCACGTAAAACCAGCTCACCACAGCGCTGGTATTGGAGTGCGGTATGGAGCTCAATTTTGCTTTACGCTGCAATATTGCCTGCTAATGCCGGGTTTTTGCAAACCTGTAATACCAGCGCTGTAGGGAGGTGAGTGGTGGCAATAACTTGCAAGTTAGTACTGAGCAGCTCTTACCACAAATCTCGTAATCTAGCCGAGTATTTTTTTTGTGCTTCATCTCTGACAGAGGACCAAGTACCGGGGGAGGATCCAGCACCAGCCTTGTCGCCGGTGCTACCAGAAGAAGAGGAGGTGGCTAGAATTGAATGTAAGAAAAATTTATATTATGTTTTAAAAATCGTATCTTGATAATGAATTTATATAACATATCTTCTTTTAGTCTTCATGGCCGAAATATTTCACCAGCTGGCGGAGGGGCTGGATATTGTTTCCCGGGCTGTGCGGGCCCTGCAGGAAGCCATGGCTAATATACATTAAATTTTATTTCTTTATTTAAAAAAAAAAAGAAAGAAGAAAAAATCTATCATATTTACATTTATATAGATACATATGTACATACATACATATAATATATCAATTAATATATATGTTCGATGCTTCAAGACAATGAAGCATATCACCTAATAAAAGTAAATTACAAACTGTTAAATATGTATACCCTTCAAAAATCAAACAATATTATTGCTCGACATTTGGTGCAATAGTGGATATAGGGATACACATGAAAAATACATTGCTACTGATGGATTATGCTACAACATTGTCTCTCATTACAAATCAAGGGGACAATATTATTTTTACATATTTGGTGCAAAGTTTTTGCCCCTAACTTGTCGCACTAATAGATATAGAGATAAAAATGAAATAAATACACAACAGGCACCAATTAGCAGCTAGCTCCCACTAGTGCAACTTAATTTTTCACTCTCCTATCCCTTTATCCTTTAGCTCCCACCCTACCTGAGCAGAATGCTCTCCCCAGCTATTCCCACCTCCTATAACCTCTGATCCAGTACCAGCACATTATTTAGTCTGCCTCAATACAAAAAGAAAGCAGCTCGATCCTCCTTTTCCTAAAGAGCGCCACAGTTAGGGAACGACCTCCCGCACACTTTCAAACCTTCCCCAAGCCTAATATCCTTTAAGAGATCCCTCTCTACATATCTCAAAGCAGAATGCACCTGTCATGGTTGATTATACATTTCCTACCTGTTCTATGTAAAAATGTTTGCATATATTGTGTATTATTATTGTTTTTGAATATTTTTGTACCCTATTGCATCAATGCAATGTTTTGTGGACCCAGGACATACTTGAAAATGAGAGAAATCTCAATGTATCCTTCCTGGTAAAATATTTTATAAATAAATAAAATAGCCATAGATTTCAAATAAATACATATGATACTCTGATTACATGTTATATTCGAAATGATTCCTGCTCAGAATAATAATACATTTACAATATATACATATAGTGGTATAAATAAAGACAGAGATATGACAACACTGTTTAGAACAAAAAAAAGGAACTTCAGGACATGTAAATATGTTTGCAAAAGATTTCTGACATAACACACACACACATACATATATATATATATATATATATATATATATATATATGTGTATGTTTGTGTATATACATATTAAAATATGTATGTCCAATATTAAAAAGAATTCTAATAATTCACTCTCCATTTTGCACCAAATATGTCGCTACTTGCTATATTCACAATTAGTCCTGCTCCGAAAAAGAATACATTTACACTATATAAAATAATGTGCTGAAGAGAAATGTGCTTGTTCGTGGACAGTATTGAAAAGGTAAAAATAAAGTTGGGAAAAGCCCGAATAGCCGCGACATCGATGAATGTTAGTTAACACCAGTCCGATGCTCTTCGCACCGTACTTGACGCGCGTGTTTATGATGGCTTTTTTGATAAATAAGTAGATCGTATTAAGATCCGAAGCCGCGATGTTCAGTGAGCATATTGACGCCCACAAATGCAACATAGTTGACGCTTTGATAAATAGGCCTCAGAGTCACTAAAGTTTAGATTTGACTTTACTGTTTCTTTATATAGTCATTGTAGTTGAAAAATGACATGCTCGAATTGGCTTTGAATGACACAAAGGCTTTATTCATGTAAAACACATCAGGCACTCTTACAGAAATATAAAGTTTCTGGCTCTGAGACAAAAATGCCTTAAATTATTATTTGTGTTGCAACCACACATCCACAGCACTATAAGAAGGGGTAAAATAAATAACACATAACAGGGAAGAAAGACTAGGACGGAAGGGTTGCTGGTTAATTGGAGACATAAGGTGGGGGAGTAGCCTGTGGTGGATACTTATGAGGTGAGGTGGTAATCTTCTCTGAAGAAGTAGGTTTTGAGGGATAATTTAAAGCTTTGCATGCTGGAGGAGCATCTGACAGACTAAGGTAGAGTTCCACAGAATGTGTGCAGCTTTCCTGAAGATGGGAGTTTGAGGTGATGATGAGAGGTGCTGAGATGTGTAAGTCACACTCAGGGCCTGATGATCTAAAGCTCTCTTCTCAGATGAGATAATCTATTTTTTTCCTCCAGCACTGCAAGATCCCTATTGAAATTCTAAAATGGCAGATTTTGCTATACTTCTCAAAGACACAATCCCTGCATTTCTGTATTTGAAGGAGAGACAAGCCCAGTGCAATATAGCACTGCATGACCTGACAGTTCTTCTGCATTTACACTTTGTGCTTTGTATTCTATATTACTTTACTCTTCAGATTAAGTTTTATTACATTTAAACTTTACCCTTTCTATTTTGTATTTTATTTTGTATACAGCAGTGTATTTAGGATTGTGATTTTACAAATTCTGATTATGCTTTCACAGTTTATGTGTAACTTTAACAAATTGGGTGTATGTATGTGCATCTTTTACAAATTACATTGCACTTTCTATTTCTTCTTTAAAATAATACTGATCAAGTGACAGCTTCAGTTTCCCAGAGAGCTTCATTATTCTTTATGGCCCAATAAGCAAAGGTTCTCTAGTTTGGAGATAAATTATAGTGCAGACTGCAAAGGGGTTGAACTCACTGAATTCTATATGGTTCAAGGGCAGAATCTGAAAGAGACAAGAAATGCCTTCCATAGAATACAGAAGTTCACAGGGAAGTAGAAGGTGGAAAACACCTGAGGCTGATATAAAGGCTCAGTTTGCATCAATTACAAATTAAAGTGAAATATTTTCACAATTTAACTTGTCAGTTAAATAAGTGTATTGTGAATTTAGAGAAAACTTCCCCTACATACAGCTGGCAAGAAAAATCAGCGAACCAGTTTGTTGAAAAATCAGCGAACCAGTTTGTTTAAAATGGTTACAGTATTTAACAAGATATGTGAGAGGGCAGGGGTCGTGACTGAGCAGCAGCCAAGATGGCTGCTTTTTTCAACGACTGACTGAGGGAGCTAGTGAATCCACTATTTCCCAATCACTAGACATAGAATTGGAAGTTTCTCTTAGATTTCATTGTGAAGCCCAGTACTTGCTGGATAGATTGATACAACTATTATATTAGTTTTCAGTCCAGAAGAGCTAAACAGATGAAGTGTGTAGCGGAGGCCACGTAACGGTCTCGGCCTTCATCTAAACCCCCAATCTCCTGGTGATATAGGATAAGCAGCTGTATATGCTGAACAATCTTCATGTTCTCTAAACCTTTGATCATGGCATTAATAATGTATGAGTTCAAGAGGAAAGTTTGTGCACTATTGGAGGAGCACTTTGCAAAGCTGAATCTGCTGTTTGAGCTGTGCTTCAAAGTAAACTTATCTATTTCATAAGACATTGATGGCACCCTGACTTCTATTACCTGAGAGATGGACTTACCTGTTGAGATACAAATGGTCCTGACAGAGATGTCAAAGGATAAAACCACAACTATCACTTGTCTCCAGCTAGAAACATGTTGTCCTCAACCTACAGAAATATCTAAGACCTATGTGGCTAAACATCATACATTCACAGATGTGACCTCCGACAAGAGCTTGAGATACTTACAGGAACTGGATGGTTTTACAGATAGAATCATCTTAGCTCTACTTGGAGGATACTAGAGATGTTCCTATACAAATCAGACTGTTGGTGACTGCAAGAGCCAGCTCCCTATGCATATACCGACCACTGGCCTTGGAAAATTACATATGTGCTCCCTCAGGAGGATTAACCTCACTCAACCCATATGAGGAAGCCGTTATGGTGTGAATGATGTGTGTGGTGACAATTCTAACCTCCAGCATGGGAGATACAAGAATGGGGGTGGGATAGTTATAGCTTAACTTCATGATATCTGCCAAGGGTCTACTCTCTTCCAGCGGCAATTTCTAATTACTGTTGATTTTACTAAGTCCGGAATCACTGTCACACAAACTCCATAGCTGTCTTAGAGTCTTGATAACAAAGCAGGATCCTTAGTTTCTACAAATAGCACTATCCTATTACAGCATGGTTTCCCAATGTTGATGATGCCTTGTTTGGCAGATGGACTCTGTGGTAATATTTTATTTATCTGGATTGCTACCAGATACCTGCCATGTTATTACTGGAATTAAACATTTTAGCTGTTATAGTATACAGTTGCTCTACTACATATTGTTAAATTACCTATATACTCTTCTTTCTTTATAGGAAGGGGTTAAACCTTATTTGATTGATGTTGCCAAGTGTTATAAGTAATTTGTTTTCAGTTTATCCCACAGTTACTACCATTATAAGCCAGGTCCTAATCATATTTACACTCATTATTACTCCAGTCTAGCTACAGTTTATTTGTAGGCTTTTCATCAGTTGACTTTGCTGAGCCAGATATGTTAAGAAGTGACTGGTATTTTAGAGTATATATAATGCACTGTAAAGATTGAGTAGATAGGTTTGTAGGCCAGGCCTGCATGAAATACTTCCTATATTATTTGGGTGAAACAAATGTCATCATAAAAGTATCTCTTAGCTCTGCGTTGAGTTTTTTAATTTCGTTATTATTGCAGAGTATTATAGTATCTAGTATCCCTAGATGCAGTCAAAGTATGCTCCAGTTTAATCACCTTACACTTTTATGACAGGGCTGTTGAGCTGTCTGCGGCAAAACACAAAAAGTACCCGATAAAAGTTCTCAATCTATACTAGTTGGAGAGTAGTGTCAATGTACTATTGGATTTATTAGTTGTTTGACCTTTAATTCCTCCCTATTAAACATATAACAGGTCTTAGAGGCAGGTAGCAATAGTTATAGCCTACCAGTTAAATGTTTGTTTATTGAATTGTTCTCAGTCCATCTTGATAAACTAGTATTTACCAGACTAGTGAACCAGGCTTATAGACATTCTACTAGAAAACTTCTAGTTGCCTCTTTAAAATAAAGCCTCTATATTTTTAATACCCAGGTGATCACTGTGATTAACTAGTTTAATCTGACATCTAAAAATGGGCATTTATTTGAGTAGAAGCTCATGGGAGCCTCACATCAAAGTTATATAACTTAACTCCATTATTCATAAAAGGGATATCTCCTCCTTTTTAAAATAGAGTATAGAAAAACGTAAAGACACACACTATTGTTTACAACCTTGTTTATTAAAATCTTAACAAAAACAAAACACTTTCTAATGTTTCATGATATATACATAAAATAATGGTATAGTTTTAATTTGTTAGGTCTACTGAAAAAAAATAATATATGATATGTGTGGTGTTCTCACTGAAAATGGCCTAAAGTAAGAGTTAAATGTGTGCAGCATCTAAAAACTTCAAACATCTCTGCACAGTAGTGGAAATGGCTCAGTCGTTAAGGGGTTAAATTACACATCCTATTCATAACTTAAATAGATTAAAGGCATTCAAAATGACTTACAATAATTAGAGTACAAACTAAACATAAAATCATCTAAAGTTTTGCATACATGTAATATGACTTGCAAAAAGACTGCACTTACCTTCATTAGTGCATGATAACCTCTTTTGATGCCTCCTCATGAGCATCATGGCCTGTGTACGCATGGCGAGACATCCTTGTCATACAGGGGGATCACTGATCTCAACAAAGCCTTTATGGTGAAATGATCATCGGACGTCCAAGTGATACGTCATTACGTCACAAGGAGAGGCAGACTTGAGAACATTATACTCAGACATATAAGACGATTACCTTTAGCAAACAAGCACTAATTAACAAATAAGGGTGTTACAGAGTTCTGTGTTTCTTGTATAGTCCTGAGCCTCTATTGATTGTTTTTAATGTGTTGAATGTTTTAATAAAGTGGAACCCCTGAAACCCTTGGATCTAACTGTTTACGCGCATATCATAGAGCTATCTGTAGCTCCACCGAGTGTGAGTACAATTGCTTGGATTTCTGCAATAATCTTGTTGTACTTACAATATTACGCTATGGATTATTTTGTTTCCTTTTTTTCAGATCGACCTGAGAAGACCATTCCCTGTTGATTTCAGACCAATATTTCTCCATTGAGCCTAAGATTAAGCACTACTAGGGGGTGCGAAACACGTCAGGCCATCTTTTCCTCTTGTTGGTCTGTGTGTCTGCCTTTCTATTGGATTGTACATGTTTTTTGCATATCTTGCATTTTTTAAGACAAGCCGAATAAAGGATTGTGTTTTTAAACATACACATCGAGTAGTGCCTGCATCCTTTGTCTATACTGTTTTGTTTCGGGTTGATCTGCTGTTGCTACAGCACTCCATTTCTACTAGCCTCTGATTGGATGGTCTTCACTGGTTCCAGTTTCGGTTTGGTGCAGCCGCACGCCGTGGCTCTTACTTGCTTGCAATATTTCTCTATTACCTAAGAGACTGAGGGCTCCTTTTATGAAGCAGCGGATGCTGTTTTCCAGTCCCATTGTTTCAGGCTCACCTGAAATAGAAGTTAAGAAGTAGCGGTCATAAGACCATTGCTCCTTAACTTATCCGCCACCTTTTAGGTGGCGGATTGAAATCATCCTGATCCAATATGATCGGGATGATTGATAGCCCCTGCTAGAGGCCGATTGGTTGCCAGTGAGCAGGGGGCAGAATTGATAAATGCTGACACCGTATGCAGTGTTACACTTTATCACTTTTTTTGGACATATGGTTATCAGTGTTGAGGATGGATTTGAATTACAATAGGTTAATGTCACACATGTAAATGAGTATTTGTCTTGCACAGTGAACAAAGGGGATACTTGACCTTTACTGTAACCTTGAAAGATGTGAATGTGGAATGTATCAGTCAGTTTCTATTTTGAAAACAGGTACTTACAGTTACACAAGAAAATGTATTTTTAGGAGCTTTACAGTTGAAAATGGTTTCGCGTGGCAGGTTTTTACAAACTAAACAATATAGCATTGTAATCACTCGAGAAACTCGATGACCGATTTGGTCAGAAAGGCAAAAGTCTTTTCCAGAGCAAATTGCCGATATATTGTGATTGACACTATAATTTTCACTTAGAATACATTGTAGAATCAGCATATAATTCTGCTTGTGCATTGCTGGTTGAGCCAAAATACCTGTCACATAATAATCGTCTTGGATAAAGTCAATGTAATCCAGCAAACAACAACATATGCCAATTACAAACAGAATCCATCTGTTTGTATTAGTTACTGTATTTTCAAGTTGATGAGGAAAAAAAATATAAATGTTCACGTACATCATGTTCTATATAGTAATACATCTGTGTGATAGTGAATGTACCTAGACAATGTTAATATCCTATTTTATAAAAATATTCTATCATGCATACGAAAAAAACACTATTTATACATGACAGATGTTAAATATATTCATTTTTATGTTTAAAGTAAAAGAAAGTAAAAGTGTTTGTATAATTCTGGTTCATAGGGCATAAGTTCTCTCGCTGATAAGCAAAGCTTCCAGAGCTATGATGGTGGCCAGTGGCACAGCTCACTCAAAAAACAGAAAGGCCTAATATGTTATTGGTCCCATAAAGCAATTACATTAACCGCTTCTTTGCTTTATAATTGCTTGAAATTCAAGATTCACTTGCTCCCCGGCAATTTATTCAGCATATCCTTTGCTTCCAAGGGGTTTTATTAAAATGAAATTAAAGTCAAAATACATTTTTTATGATTCAGATAGAGGCCTCTATTTATCAAGCTGCCAACCACAAATACGCTGGAATTCCGCAGCGTATTTGTGGCGAGCCTGATTCGCCTTAGTTATCAAACCCTACAGACCGGAAAAAGTAGAATTTAGTGACGTAACATACGATCAATCTGATACAGATCGATGCTTATGTAACTACAGATGTTCCGAACGCAAGTTCGGCACAATCTGACTACTTTTGGAAGTTATCAAATTCCTACCAGGTACGCTCGGCACTATTCCTGCCCAGCGTACCTGGTTTTCAATTCGCCGCCCTGGAGGCGGCGAATGCCAAAGGAATCAATGGGAGTCGGAAAGCAGCGAGAGCTTATGTTCGCTGCTGCCCGATATCCCATTGATTCCTATGGTAATGTCTACACCTAACACCCTAAATAAGAAGAGAAGAGGTGCCAAATAGTGTGTACTGTTTAGAAAGTGAGCAGCAAACCCCCAAATTACGGCTCCTACTTACTAGATATTCAGCACTTGAGAAGTGCCACAAAGACCTTCTGAACAATTAGCAGCCGTCCAGCAAGCTGATCTAGCTGATCCGTTTCTCCAGTAGAGAACTGTAAAGGTGATATAAAAAACACAGGCACCACAATAGTGTATATCAGTGTGTAAGTTGACTCGCACGCACAACAAGGAGATATACTCACAATGTGGTAAGCACTTGATAAGTGCCACAAAGACCTCCTGGACAATTCTCAGCTGTCCAAACCACTGGTTCCTCAGGCAAATCTCAGGAGTCTCTGTTGGACAAGAGCAGGGGAACACAGGTACTGTCACCAAAGCTAACTACCCACAAACAGCAGTTAGAAGTGACAAACTATTCACTAAAAAAGCTGTGTTACTGAAAAATAACTATTTTTATTAAAAACAAATAAACCTAACACCCTAACATGTACCCCGAGTCTAAACACCCCTAATCTGCGCCCCCTACACCGCCGCCACCTACATTATACTTATTAACCCCTAATCTGCCGCCCCGCCACCGCCGCCACCTAAATAAAATTTATTAACCCCTATCCTGCCGCTCCCGGACCCCGCCGTAACTAAATAAAACTTATTAACCACTAACCCGCCGCTCCAGGACCCCGCCGCAACTAAATAAAACTTATTAACCCCTAAACCGCCCCTCCCGGAGCCCACCGCAACCTACATTATACTTATTAACCCCTAATCTTCCACCCCCTACAACGCCACCACTATATTAAATGTATTAACCCCTAAACCTAAGTCTAACCCTAACCCTAACACCCCCTAACTTAAATATAATTTAAATAAATCAAAATAAATTATTCCTATTTAAAACTAAATACTTACCTATAAAATATACCCTAAAATAGCTACAATATGACTAATAGTTACATTGTAGCTATTTAAGGATTTATTTTTATTATACAGGCAACTTTGTATTTATTTTAACTAGGTACAATAGTTATTAAATAGTTATTAACTATTTAATAACTACCTAGTTAAAATAAAGACAAATATATCTGTAAAATAAAACCTAACCTAAGTTACAATTACACCTAACACTACACTATAATTAAATAAATTAAGTAAACTAAATACAATTAAATACAATTAAAAAAAAATATCTAAAGTACAAAAAAAAAACAACACTAAATTACAGAAAATAATAAAATAATTAAATTTTTTTAAAACTAATTACACCAAATCTAATCCCCCTAATAAAATAAAAAAGTCCCCCAAAATAATAAAAATCCCTACCCTATACTAAATTACAAATAGCCCTTAAAAGGGCCTTTTGCGGGGCATTGCCCCAAAGTAATCAGCTCTATTACCTGAAAAAAGTACAATACCCCCAACATTAAAACCCACCACCCACACACCGAACCCTACTCTAAAGCCTACCCAATCTCCCCTTAAAAAACCTAACACTAACCCCTTGAAGATCACCCTACCTTGAGACGTCTTCACCCAACCGGGCCGAAGTCCTCAACGAAGCTGGGAGAAGTGGTCCTCCAGACGGGCAGAAGTCTTCATCCAAGCCAGCCAGAAGAGGTCCTCCAGACGGCAGAAGTCTTAATCCGGGCGGCATCTTCTATCTTCATCCATCCGGTGCGGAGCGGTTCCATCTTCAAGACATCCGACGCGGAGCATCCTCTTCCAACGACATCCGATAACTGAATGACGGTTCCTTTAAATGACGTCATCCAAGATGGCGTCCCTTGAATTCCGATTGGTTGATAGAATTCTATCAGCCAATCGGAATTAAGGTAGGAAAAATTCTATTGGCTGATGCTATCAACCAATAGGATTGAAGTTCAATCCTATTGGCTGATCCAAACAGCCAATAGGATTGAGCTCGCATTCTATTGGCTGTTCCAATCAGCCAATAGAATGCAAGCTCAATCCTATTGGCTGATTGCATCAGCCAATAGGATTTTTCCTACCTTAATTCCGATTGGCTGATAGAATTCTATCAGCCAATCGGAATTCAAGGGACACCATCTTGGATGACGTCATTTAAAGGAACCGTCATTCAGAAGTCGGATGTCGTTGGAAGAGGATGCTCCGTGTCGGATGTCTTGAAGATGGAGCTGCTCCACGCCGGATGGATGAAGATAGAAGATGCCGTCTGGATGAAGACTTCTGCTGTCTGGAGGACCTCTTCTGCCCGACTTGGATGAAGACGTCTGCCCATCTGGAGGACCACTTCTCCTGGCTTTGTTGAGGACTTCGGCCCGATTGGGTGAAGAGTAAAGACGTCTCAAAGTAGGGTGATCTTCAAGGGGTTAGTGTTAGGTTTTTTTAAGGTGGGATTGGGTGGGTTTTAGAGTAGGGTTGGGTGTGTGGGTGGTGGGTTTTAATGTTGGGGGGGTATTGTACTTTTTTTTCAGGTAATAGAGCTGATTACTTTGGGGCAATGCCCCGCAAAAGGCCCTGTTAAGGGCTATTCGTAATTTAGTATAGGGTAGGGATTTTTATTATTTTGGGGGACTTTTTTATTTTATTAGGGGGATTAGATTAGGTGTAATTAGTCTAAAAAATTGTAATTATTTTATTATTTTCTGTAATTTAGTGGAGTTTTTTTTTGTACTTTAGATAAAAAAATGTAATTGTTTTTAATTGTATTTAGTTTACTTAATTAATTTAATTATAGTGTAGTGTTAGGTGTAATTGTAACTTAGGTTAGGTTTTATTTTACAGGTATATTTGTCTTTATTTTAACTAGGTAGTAGGGGTTAATAAAAATAATGTAGGTGGCGGCGGTGTATTGGGGCAGATTAGGGGTTAATAAATATAATGTAGGTGGCGGCGGTGTAGGGGGGCAGATTAGGGGTTAATAAATATAATGTAGGTGGCGGCGGTGTAGGGGGGCAGATTAGGGATTAATAAATATAATGTAGGTGGTGGCAGTTTAGGGGGGGCAGATTAGGGGTTGATAAATATAATTTAGGTGGCGGTGGGCTCCGGGAGCAGCGGTTTAGGGGTTAAACACTTTATTTAGTTGCGGCGGGGTCCGGGAGCGGCAGGATAGGGGTTAATAACTTTATGTATGTGGCGGCGGTATAGGGGGCGGAAGATTACTGGTTAATATGTATAATGTAGATGGCGGTGGGCTCTGGGAGTGGCAGTTTAGGGGTTAATACATTTATTAAAGTTGCGGCGGGTCCGGGAGCGGCGGTTTAGGGGGTAAAACAGTATAGTATTCTGTGGGTGTTTAGTGACAGGGTACAAAGAAAGCTGTGAAAAAGCCGAAGAGCAGCTTTTTGTACTTGATGCGCAGCTTTTTGACAGCTTTTTTGGTAACTTTGGAGAACGTATTCAGGTCTGTGGCAGCGATGTTAGGTGATCTTAGGTGAGCATATTGGTGACGTCGAATGCAGGTAAGTTGACAGGTTGATAAATAGAGGCCAGAGAATGCAATTTAAAAAATAATAATAAATAACTGTTATTACCAAAGGTATTTTGTTCTGTTGGTATTCTGTGGTGAATAGCATTTCTAAATATAGATAACAGATACTACTGCCACCTAGTGTTCTAGACTTTTGACCCAACGTGTTTTTTTTAAATTGTATGTTCTATCTTAGTTGTAAAAGTTTAATTTTGACTTTCATCTCCCTTTAATTGAGAACGCAACTCTTTTAATCAATTGAAAGGTGTTAGAAAATGAAGGGAAAAAAAAAATCACCTGAGCTTACATAAAATGTTCAGAAAAAATAGGTGTGATGAAACAACACACCTGAAGTAGCGCTAATCTCTATAAAAGAATAAAAATAAAATAAATCACAAATGGTTAATTAATCACAAAAAGCAACTCAATAAATGATGACATAAGTTAATAAATCATTTCAATTCATAAAAACATATAAACATGAGAAGTATATAAAAAAATATTATTCAAGTCCATATGTATGGTTGGTATATAAACACAAAAGAGTCCAGCTGCTCCTCTAAAACAGGTGAATCCACAGACCTTGATTGAAAGCAAACGATCTAAAAAGATAGAGGAGAGGAGCGCAGACTCAAATGCAGGGTGTAACAAAATTTAATGACATTAAAAGACAAGTGGCAACTCACAAAATATAAAATATAAAAAAGCATGTAGTGTATCAGTGACACTTAGCAACTTATCCCCTCTTCGAGTGTGTCCAGAAAGAAGTTCCAGGAAAAAAACAGACAGACGTGTATCCTCATTCACTCCAAGAAGGAAGCAAGCAGGCAGCCGGCATACGTTCCCAAAGAATGCCAGAAACCAGGCTGGCAACAGGTGCAAAAGTCTGTTTGGAAAATAACAAGGGTAATGGTATAATACCTTATCCGGCAAGCATATATGATCTTAGGCTCCCAAATCCAAAAGTTCTATGCTGCAGGCTAAGAACTGAGGACGGCCTCACTGAATCAAACAACTGACGTCAGTCAGTTTTGGGATTGATGGAAGTGACACGGGGAGCTTTAGCTCGAGGTACTTGGGATGCTTATGTAAGAATATGGGGTCAGTGGCTACAGGTGCTGAAAGGTAAGGGAGTGGAATCTTCTAGAAAGAGGTGGATAAATAGTTTGTTGGAGTGGATTGGTGTTTGGGGCAAAGAGGGCTTGACGAGGTCGATGGTAAAAAAGAAGATAGCGGCTTTATGATTTCTGTTTAAACTAATGAATTGGGAAGATATAACCAAAAAGTTTGTGGTCCAGTTGGCGGTGAGGGGGATCTGTAAAGGTAGAACATGCAGGGACAAGAGGAGGCCAGTGGTTTTTGCAATGCTGGCAAAGTTAGTAGAAATTGGCGTGTGTTCGTTGGAATTTGAAACAGTGTTGTTTCAGGCAGCCTTCGCGTTGGCCTTTTTCAGGGCCTTCCGGATATCTGAATTGGTGGGGGCCAATAGGTGGGATGTGGGGGGTCTGCAGGCCAGTGATGTTTCTTTGGAGGCAGGGTTGTTATGGGTATGGTTGAGGCGGTCAAAAATAGATCAAGAGGGATTGGGCCGTTGGGTCAAGATTGGTGAAACTGGAGGGGCATGCTGCTCGTTATTGTTAATGGCAAGGTTTCTGGAGAGGAGGCCGGCTGGTTTCCTTCCGCTGTTTGTGCATAGAGATGGGTCAGTGTTATCTTGTTTTCATTTTTTGGCGGTTTTGCGTAAAGGGTTGGGGAAGTTGGGTTATTCGGCCGGGGATTTCGGGACGCATTCTTTCCATATTGGGGCTGCCACAGAGGCTACCAGCTTGGGGCTTGGTGAGAATCTCATAAAGAGAATTGGATGATGGAAGTCTGGATGTTTCCGTTTGTATGTGAGGCCAGAATTGAAGGTTTAAGATGTTCTTTTTCTTGACAGGTCCAGTCCACTGTTGGATTGTGGGGCATTCTTACATTTATTGGGCCTGCAAGGCTGTGAAGGATCTTGGAGTGCAGTTGAACTTGCCTGAGGAGACAGTGAAGTTGAGATGGTTTGGGGTCAGGGGGCTGAGGTGGGACCAGATGCTTAGGAAGGTGGTGGATTATGCTAGGTTGTTTCGGCCTCCAGATATTTTGTTGATCCACGCGGGAGGTAATGATTTGGGTTTTCAGTCGCAAAAGGAGTTAGTGGATAAGATCAAGAGGGACTTGGGCAGGTTGAGGGTGTTGTTCCCAAATATTATGCTGATTTGGTCTTATATTGAGCCTCGTTCAGTGTGGAGGGCAGCTTGGGACCATAAGAAGCTGGAGGCTTCAAGGAAAAAGATTATTAGAACAATTAGCAGTTTTGTGAGTAAGTTTGGGGGATTCTGTATTTGCCACGTGGAATTTGAAGGCGAGACAGGACGTTGTTTTTTCTTGAAAGATGGGGTCCACCTAAACGAGGTGGGTCTTCACCTTTTCAACTTCAACATTAGAGAGGGGGTGTTGCAGGCCTTGGCCTGGGTGGGGTGTGCTTGTCTGTGACGCGCTGTGGCGGGGGTGCTTGTTATATGGAATGTAAGCTAAGTAAAGTGGTACCTCCCTAAAAGAGGCGGGAGAGTTGTGTGGGGGGATGTACCTGGCGGTAAGCCGGTGGAAGGTATATCTCTGGGGGGGCAAGCACCTTATGTTACTTTGTTGGTTATTGAAGTTTCAAGTTATTAAATTCTATGGAATTTATATGTTATATTTATTAAATTTAATAAATGCAGGCTGTGGTCTTTACACCCATTCCTTCTGTGTGTCTTATTTATTGAGCGGAATGTATGCCTTATGGGGTCATTAGAAATTTCTATTTCAAACCATTTTATGAGATTTTTAATGGTGACAGGCTGAAAGAAACTTTTGTTTCTGTTGTAAACACCTTGAGATGGTTATATATAATCTTTAATTACACATATTAAAGCAAATATGCAATATACTTTCATAATTTGTTTCTCTGTAATTTAAGTTTGAAAAGTAGGGATTTTCCAGTTCAAACAACTGGAAGTACACATGACAGTTTTTACAAGCCTAACTCCGACTCAAATTTGTTCCTTATTGGCTAAAACAAATATGATACAATTTCAAACATTATAGCAGACAAATTGCATGTTTTAATTAATTAGAGCATGTTATATTAAGACTAGTGACCACCTCTAGGGGCAAGATTACATATGCGGCGTCGCCCGCAAATGCCGGTGATGCCGGTTTTTTTTTTTTTTTTCAAAGCTTTATTAACATAAAATGATAACAGTACATGCTTTAAAAAACATCATTACATCAAAAATGTTTGCATTTCCCAACACTTGTTGAAGAGTCCGTGGTTTCCAAGTCCGGAATTTGTAACTAAGTAGTAAGTCACATAATGCCTGGTGGTTTGAAGAAGTTTCAAGGCATAAAGTCCACAAGTGGTTAGGTAGACCCAGAAGCATGTGTACAAACTTATAACAATAAACAGGTATATTACATAATGCATATGTATATAAGAAGATAACATAGTCTCAGAGTGGTTTTTGACACAGTTTCACTCAGAGAGTAATCAGATAAGAGAGTTAAGAAAGAAAAGAAGAGAGATAAGAAAGAAAGGGTGGAGGAGAGGGAAAAAAAAAAGGGGGGGTTATGGTGGGGGGGGGATGAGTGGGGAGAGGTGGGAGAGGGGAGAGGTGGGAGAGGGGAGGGGCGGGAAGGAGAGGGAGTGTATCACCAAATGGTGTCCCATTAAAGAAGTTCCAGAGCGGTTTACCATGTCCAGCTAGAGCCAACTAGCTCTCTTCATCTGTCGTTAGTTTGTGTGCGCAATTCAGAGACCACTGATGCCCACATTTCTAGCATGTATTCATGTGTTTCTGCTTTGTCATCCCTCATATATCTGAATCTTTCCAGCTGTAGGAGTCTGTCTACCTGGTATGTCCAATCTGTCACCTTAGGGATATCTGTCTGTTTCCATTTCTTGGGAATAAGGGATTTGGCACTATTAAGCATTATAAGGAAGAGCTGTTTTGAAGGTTTGTCTTTAAATTTAGGGAGGTTATGGAGCAGCAAAAGGCTAGGCACTCCAGTCAAAGTAATATTAAATGTGGTTTCCATGATAGCAAGAATTGACCTCCAATAAGGTTGGAGAATATCACAGTCCCACCAGATGTGGAGGAGGGTACCACGTTCCCCACATCCACGCCAGCACTTACCATCAGTTAGTTTATATATTTTCTGAATCCTATCAGGTGTAAGATACCACCTAGATAAGAGTTTGTAATTAGTTTCAATCGTTTTCGTTGAGACCGAGGCTTTCACATGAGCGTTTAACATCTTATGCCAGTCTTTGTCAGTCGGAGGTGGGTTGAGTTCCCTATTCCATTGTCTGACATAGTCGGGAAAAGGGGCATCTTTTGGTGAGAGGATCAAGCGGTAGACTATGGAAATCAGATGTTTTTGTGTGTTCGGGAGTAGGCACAAGAATTCCATAGTAGTCAGTTGTCTAGTCACGTCATTTGATCTTTTATATGTTAATAGGAAATGTTGGAGTTGTGTATGGTAAAACCAGGAGATGTCAAGTCCTGAGCGTTCGAGTTCTACTCTGTTCTTAATTATTTTATTCATTAAGAGGCGGTGGAAAGACACCTGCCCGAGAGAGGTTTTATCTATCTGCAGTCTTTGTGTGCCCGTAAAAGGTATGTCTGGGTTGTCAATGAATGGCGTGAGTGGTGAAGGATTAGAGGTGATATGTGGGTGTTCCACTAGAGATCTATCCCAACATGCAAAAAATTCCCTGATAAGGGGGTAACATTCCAGTTTTTTGGGCCTAGATTTGGCGGATGTCCATCCCAAGGTCCCCATATTCTGTGTACCCATAATTGACCTGCATATTTGAACCCAGGTTTTATCTTTAGAGTTATGGCACCATTCAATTTGGTGTTGAAAGTTAATTGTTTTTTATGTAGGCAGATAGATTAGGGACTCCCAGCCCTCCCCCCTCCTTTGGTAAGTAAAGAGTTTTCCTTGCAATTCTAGGTTTAACTCCTTTCCAAATAAACTCCTCCATAGCACCCTGTAATCTGTGTAAATAGTGTGTGGGTAACGGGATCGGGAGAGTCTGGAGGTAATACAAAATCCTGGGTAAGATATTCATCTTTATAATACCAATTCTCCCCAACCAGGAGACCGGTTTATTTCTCCAAGAAGAGAGATCCCCTGTGATTTCGGTAAGTAGACTTGAGTAGTTAGCTTCGTATAAAGTGTCTGGGGAGGGGGTAAGGTTGATCCCTAGGTATCTAAGAGTGCGGGTTTGTATGCGCAATGGGCACAGAGAAGAGAGTTTGCAAATGTCTGCTTGAGGGAGAGTAATGTTTAGTACTTCCGACTTTGTTTTGTTCAAGTGAAAGTTTGAGAACCTGCCATATAGCTCAAATTCTTTTAGGGCCTCAGGGAGGGAGGTCAGTGGGTCTGTTAATGAAAGTAGGACGTCGTCCGCGTACATTGATAACTTGTGTTCCTGATCTCCTATCTGTAGACCCCTAATCTTCTCATTGTCTCTGATTTTCTGTGCTAAGACCTCTATGACCAAGGCGAACAACAACGGGGACAAAGGGCACCCTTGCCTAGTGCCATTTGAAATATTAAAAGTTTCAGATAGAATGTTGTTTGTCCTGACTTGAGCCGAGGGGGCGTTGTATAGGGAGAATATCTTATATATAAGGGTCTGGTCAAACCCCATCTTCGACAGGACTGCCTTCAAGAATTTCCAGCTGATCCTGTCGAAGGCCTTTTCGGCATCGGTAGAAACAAGAATCATAGGGATTTTGTTTATTTGCGCGTAATTACTTAGTAGGGTGGCTTTTATGGTATTGTCCCTAGCTTCACGCCCGGGCACAAAACCTACTTGGTCTGGGGAGATCAGATTGGGTAAAAACGTATTCAGTCTGCCGGAGAGAATCTTGGCAAATATCTTTATGTCAACATTAAGAAGTGATATTGGACGAAAGTTTTCCGGCCTGTTCGCTGGTTTGCCTGGTTTGGGGATAGTTGTGATGTGGGCTGTTAACATAGAAGGGGGGAATCCCTGGGGAGTGTCGAGAGTATTAAACAATCGGGCCAATTGAGGAGAAAGAATTTGTTTATATAATTTATAATATTTGGCACTAAATCCGTCGGGGCCCGGGCTTTTGCCATTTGGTAAGTCTTCAATGGTACGCGATACCTCCTCTGGGGATATAGGTGCGTTCAGAGTCTCCACATCTGTCTGAGACAGGGAAGGAAGTCTGATTGAGTCCAAATAAGAGCTCAAAGTTGGAGAAGATGATCTCTCTCTCCTACCCGGAGAGGCGTGAGAGGGAGGTTGTAGATTATACAGATCATGGTAATATGCTTTTAGCGTTTCCGCAATTGCTGGGCTGTCTGCATGCGTTGAACCATTTTTGTCTATCAATGTGTGAATGTGTGTTTTTAATTGTTTTCTTTTGAGGGCCCTGGCAAGAAGTCTACCAGACTTGTCCCCAAATTCATAGAATTTCTGTTGATTACGCAGCGCCATTTTCTGGTATTCAAGTGTATGCATATCCTGGATTTCTCTCCTGGCCTGATTAAGTTCAGAAAGCACTAATGTGTCCGACGGCTGTTTTTTATGTTTTATTTCTAAGTCGCGTATGCTGGTTAGGAGTGTAGTGAACCGTATTCTGGTTTGTTTGGCCAAAATGGCTTTCTGTTTCATAATTTCGCCGCGGAGCACACATTTATGTGCTTCCCAAAGTATGTGTTCAGAGGTCTCTGTTGTATCATTAATAGAAAAATAGTCAAGGAGTGTATTTTCTATTTTCCCCCTAATTAGCTGGTTATTAAGTAGGAAATTGTCAAATCGCCATATAAAAGGGAGACTTGGCATGGACGGCCATCCCAGTTTACACATCACTGGGGCGTGATCCGACCAGGTCATTGGAAGGATTTGTATTTTCTCCACAGAGGACAATGTGGTCTGGTCAGTAAAAATATAGTCGATTCTTGTGTAGAGATTATGAGGGTGGGAAAAGAAGGTGTAGTCCCGTCTTGTGGGGTATTGTGTTCTCCAAACGTTGTGTATTGATAGCTCCTCTAACCTGGTGTTACATTGCTTAATGATCCTTTTTGGGATTGAGGCCGACCCTTTGGAGGTATCAAGCAGTGGTTCTAGAGGTAAATTAAAGTCTCCTGCAAGGAGCAAAGCTCCCTTTTGCGTTTCAAGTATTTTATTAGTGAGAACTGTCATAAATTTGTGTTGATTTGTGTTTGGAAAGTATGCATTGATCAACGTGACAGGTCTATTATACAGGGTGCCTATTACTATCAAATAGCGTCCCTCAGGGTCTTTAACCTCCTGAGTCAAGTTGAAGGGTATTGAATGTTTTATAATGATTCCCACCCCGTTTTTCTTAGAAGGGCCAGAGGCAAAAAACATGGTTGAGAATTTGGAACTTGACCATTTTGGTTCCCTCCCCCTCTTAAAATGGGTTTCTTGTAAATAGGCAATGTCACAGTTTAGTCTGGTCATGTCTTTTATCAAGTGGGATCTCTTTTCTGGTGTATTAAGTCCCTTCACATTCAGTGTCAGAACTGTCAAACTGTGTCTACTCCGGGAATCCTCCATGTTAAGCACTTGGTGATAGAGGGGGTATCAGGACAAGGGAAAAAAAAAAAAAAAAAAAGGGGGGAGAAAGGGGGGAGGGAGGGAGGGAGGGAGAGGTAGTGGTGCAGAAGGAGAAAAAAGAAAAAGTTGGAGTAAGATAGCAAAGATCAGTAGAGTAGTGTTAAGAGTTCCAGCAGCGCGCTGGGAATAGTGAAAGAGTTAGAAGAGTATCTATACAGTCCTTCCCGCCCGTAAAAGGCAAAAAGGAAAGAGTTAGAAAATAAGTGTGGGGTCAGTATCCCCACACCCGACCAGCAAGAAAAATAAAAATAAATAGTAAGTTGTCTGGATTAAAAATTTAGGGACAATCCATCACAGACTAGTACAGTACAAAATATGTCATTCATTTATATATAAAATAAGGTGCAGATTACTACCCTGTTAGGTTAAACTTAAACACATGGTAAACATACAATAAGGCATCTATTTATCATTTGCATAAAGAGATGAAGCAATATTATAAAACTAGAAAATTTCAAAGTAACATATATAAACATTTGGTTTGTATTATATTTGTTGGATAGTGATTTGTGCCTAACTGAAACTGCAAAAAAGGAACCTACAATAGGGCTCTCACATGTCTGATATGGCTTTTGATTAATACTTGCGTCACAACCGTCTACAGGCCCTTTTGAGATATTTAATCGTCTTTGACAAGCAAGAAGCTTATATGTTATGGGCCAATATGTAGCATTAATCTCGCTCCACATCAAAGTGCAGTAGCAACTCCCCACCTAAATGCAACTTGCATGCAGACTTGATTAAAAGGAATTAAGTTATTAGAGACCCTAGTGCTCATCCCCAAGGCAGTGGAAAGTATACTGCTGGTTGTTAGCATGCCCATTTATTAAGTTGTACGTGTATACTCTAGGTGTTGAGGGGCCCATTTAGATGCAACAGTCTACATTAGGTTCAAACAACATCAGTGAACATTTGACCTGAGAAAACAAGAAAAAACAAAAACAAAGAACAACCAGAAAGTACAGAAAACACTTCGAAAAACTGTAAAAAACATCCCAACAAGTCCCAAATTTCCAGTCTATAAGGAATAGGCTGGTACTAGCACATGAGACATAATATAAAAGTAAAATACTTATCAAGTTCCTCATGCATTCAATTCAGGGTGCTGTCTAAGGGTAGATATTTTTTTTCACTTCAAGTGTCATGGGTCCGGGCGAAGGCCTCTTCTGCCTGGTGAGAAGAATCCTATTGAGTTATTTCCATCTGGTCCGGTGGTGTTATATTGATCTCAAGTATCCTGCAAAACTCCGGAAGGTCAGCTGAAGATCTGTAGATTGCCTGGGCGCCATTCTTGGAGGCTATCAGGCTCACCGGGAAGCCCCATTTATATTGTATTTTCTGAGCTTGCAGTTCAGATGTTATAAATTTGAGATCTCTTCTCTTTTGTAAAGTAGTTAGACTCAGGTCGGAGAAGATTTGGAGGGGGATCCCTGCATGGGTTACATTCTGAAGGGCCCTCGCCTTCTGCATAATAATTTCCTTATCTTTATAACTAAGAAACTTGATTATTATGTCCCTAGGTGGGGCTTTAGGTGAGGGTCTGGGCCTAAGGGCTCTGTGGGCCCTCTTTATGGGTATATCAGTGGAGCTCGGTGTACCTTTCAAAGTGCGGAATAAGTCTTGTAAGTACCCTTCGAGTGCAGTATTAGAGACAGATTCTGGGACTCCCCTGATCCTGACATTATTTTGCCGCCCCCTGTTGTCCAGGTCCTCCATTCTGGAGAGAAGAAACTGTATATGCTCCTCGTGCTCTTTGACATGATGAGAGTTAGCTTTAACTTTAGCACCAAGAGCAGCCTGTTTGTTTTCAAGTGTGTGCACTTGCTGTGTGACTTGGGTTATATCCCTCTTCAATTCGCCAAAAAAGGACCTCATTTCAGCCAGTACTTTATTAATGTCCTCCTTTGAAGATATTGTGTTAAGATCACTTCTTGTTAAGTATTCCTGGGGCTGTTGTAATGCTGAGCTAGTTGATTCCATGCCTTCTTGAGAGGGAGAAGGGGGTCTGCTCTCTGACATGTCTGTAGTAAGTGTAGCAGCCTTAAGAAAGTTGGTTAGGCTTGAAGACTTAAGGCCCCTCTCTAGTTTGTTGTTCTTCCTGTGAGACATATTGTGAAAAGTGGCTGAGGGTTGATATCAGTCTGCAAAAGCCTTTTGTTGTATAAAGGTTATGGCAATTAAAATATGGCGTGTGTTCTGGGCAAAAGATATGCAGGCATTCAGAGCTGCGTTACATATGTTATATACTGATTGTGATTTTAGCTGTATATTTTCTCTTCTGTCAAGTGTGCCCAGGCTAAACGGGAGAGAAGTGCCAGACTCTGATGTTAAGTAGCCGTTATTTATGAGACACAGAGGGGTATGTCCCGTGTCTTGTGTGCTTTTAACATAAACACCGGGGATGCGTGGAAAGTGGGGCAACTCACCGGGTGATCAGATGTCTCAGGACAGCCGTGATATTAGTTTCTACTCATTACCAGCAGGGTGTCCTTCACCCGGTAATCCAATCTGTCTCCGGTACGCTTCCGGTGCAGTAACCCGGCACTTTCTATCCCGGCTCTGACCGCTGCTTGCGGTGCTGGTTGAGGCTGCCTTTCCGGTGAGTGCCGATCACCCTCTCTTTGCAGATATAGTCGCGCTGGTCACAGTGCTTTAGTGTGGCGGTGGTAAGATTCTCTTTGCTGCGCAGTTAGTCCCTGTTAGTTGGCGCGTTGTCAGGAAACTCTGATGCAGGCCTCAGACCGGCTAATGAGAAAGACAAATTGCCGCCCCCTCCTAAATCTTTATGCAGGTCTCAAACAAAGCCACAATCCGTTAGGCAGTATGTTCCCAATGTTATTTCCATTATTGTAGGATGAAAAGTCCCTTTATCTAGATGCTGATCAGGTGTAGGGCATTAGAGCCAAAAAATAAGCAGCCATCACCCTGCGTGGCTAGGCTCCGCCCTCCGGTGATGCCAGTTTTTATGCGGTTTTGGTATCACATATACAGCAGCGCATATACATTTTTACTCCCATAAGCTAACTTAAAACCTAAATCGCTATCACATTTTATGCGCAAGGACTTATGCGGCGAAAATGGAGACATTTTACTCCATTTTCACCTCGCCACACATAGGCAGGCGCAGCAAGATTTACGCTGAAAATGTGAGCACCATAACTCCCCTAACTGACTGAAAATAACTAATAGCTGCCTATAAATAACTAACACCTAACGCATGCACAATATCTACATACCTGTCAACCGCAATCCCCCACCGCCATAACTAATAAAGTATATTAACCCCTAATCAGCCATTAACCCACATCACAATAAACCTAATAAAACTATTAACCCCTAATCTGCCATGAACCCACATCACAATAAACCTAATAAAACTATTAACCCCTAATCCGCCAAACCCACACAACACAATAAACCTAATAAAACTATTAACCCCTAATCCGCCAAATCCACACAATGAAAATAACTAATTAAATTACTAAACCCCCTAACCTAACACCCCCAAAATTAACCCCAATTATCTAAATTAAAAAATACTAAGTTACAATTAAAATACAAAAAGCTAACATTACTTAAAAATAAAAAAAACTGAAATTAAATTAATTTAAGATTACAAAACTAAAAAAGTCTAACATTACATACAATAATAAACCAAATTATCAAAAATAAAAAAATTAAACCTAATCCCTATGAAAATAAAAAAGGTCCCCCAAAATAAAAACACCCCCTAATCTAATACTAAACTACCAATTGCCCCTAATAGGGCCTTTTGTAGGGCATTGCCCTAAGTTAAACAGCTCTTTTACCTTAAAAAATACTAAGTAAAACCCACCATCCAACAAACCCCCCAAAATAAAAAAACCTATAACTAAAAAATCCTAATCTACCAATTGCCCCTAAAGGGGAATTTGTATGGGCATTCAGCTCTTTTACTGCCCATAAAAGGGCATTCATAATTTTTTCAAAGGCCCATTAAATCCCTAATCTAAAAAAAAACAACAAATAAAAAAAAGCCTAAATCTAATCCCCAGATAGGTACTCACTGATGTCCGGCAGTGAAGTCTTCTTCTAAGCGGCGATATCTTCTATATTCTTCCAGGAATAAGCCGGAGCAGAGCATGAAACTGAAGATCAATAGGATGAGAGCTACTGAAATCATATTTGCTGTTCAAATCAGCTTATAGGATTTCAGCAGCTCTCATACTATTGGTTGATTTGAAAAAGTCAGCCAATAGGAATGCAAGGTACCCCATTTTTAAATGCATACCTTGAATTCAATCCTCAGTGTGCAGTGGTGATCATACAAAGAGGATCTCCATGCTCCATGGCTCAGCGGTTGCCATTTTTCAGTTCCGCCTTCGCCGGTCTTTAGTTCTGCGGTCACCAGTCTTCAGTTCCGTGCTCCGCTCCATGCTGGCTTGTTCCTGGAAGAAGATAGAATATATCAACGCTTGGAAGAAGACTTCATCGCCTGACTTCAGAATCCGTGAGTATCTATCTGGGGGTTAGATTTAGGCTTTTTTTTTTAATTATTTTTTTTTTTTTTTTTTTAGATTAGGGATTTAATGGGCCTTTGAAAAAGAGCTCAATGCTTTTTTAAGGGCAGTAAAAGAGCTGAATGCCCTTTTAAGGCCAATGCCCATACAAATGCCCCTTTAGTGTTAGTTTGTTTTATTTTGGGGGTTTGGTGGGGGGGGGTTACTGTTAGAAAGGGGCTTAGTATTTTTAAGGTAAAAGAGCTGTTTAACTTAAGGCAATGCCCTACAAAAGGCTCTTTTAAAGGTACATTAAACACGTTGAGATTGTCATATAAAATGATAAATTGCATACATATAAAGAAGTCTGCAATATATTTTCATTATTTATTTTGTCCCCTTTCCCTGTAATTCCATTCTGAAATTGCTAGTATTTCAGTTCCTGTTAGAGATGGAAGTGCAGAACATTGTTGCATTCCACACAGCCATTGGTTGCACACTCTAGTGACCTATTTATAACTGTCCCTAATTTTCCACAGCAGAGAAGGTAACCTAGGTTACAACATGGCAGCTCCCATTGTTTTTTAGACACTAAAACTTTACACTTATATTGTCAATATATAAACAGCTAATTAAACTTTAAAAAATAAATCTACATGTTATTCTCAAACTAATCTTTTCGTTGAATGCATTATTCTATCTAGATTTATTTACGGCTAGATTTAGAGTTTTGTCGGTAACGACCCGCGTAGCTAGCGCTGGCTTTTTTCTGGCCGCACCATAAAAATAACTCTGGTATTGAGAGTCCACATAAAGGCTGCGTTAGGCTCCAAAAAAGGAGCGTAGAGCATATTTAACGCAGCTTCAACTCTCGATACCAGAGTTGCTTACGGACGCGGACAGCCTCAAAAACGTGCTCGTGCACGATTCCCCCATAGGAAACAATGGGCCTGCAAAAAAGCCGCGTTCAGCTCCTAACGCAGCCCCATTGTTTGCTATGGGGAAACACTTCCTAAGTCTGCACCTAACACCCTAACATGTACCCCGAGTCTAAACACCCCTAGCCTTACACTTATTAACCCCTAATCTGCCGCCCCCGCTATCGCTGACCCCTGCATATTATTTTTAACCCCTAATCTGCCGCTCCGTAAACCGCCGTTACTTACATTATCCTTACATACCCCTAATCTGCTGCCCCTAACACCGCCGACCCCTATATTATATTTATTAACCCCTAATCTGCCCCCCACAACGTCGCCTCCACCTGCCTACACTTATTAACCCCTAATCTGCCGAGCGGACCGCACCGCTATCATAATAAAGTTATTAACCCCTAATCCGCCTCACTAACCCTATAATAAATAGTATTAACCCCTAATCTGCCCTCCCTAACATCGCCGACACCTAACTTCAATTATTAACCCCTAATCTGCCGACCGGAGCTCACCGCTATTCTAATAAATGTATTAACCCCTAAAGCTAAATCTAACCCTAACACTAACACCCCCCCTAACTTAAATATAATTTAAATCTAACAAAATTAATTAACTCTTATTAAATAAATTATTCCTATTTAAAGCTAAATACTTACCTGTAAAATAAATCCTAATAGAGCTACAATATAAATTATAATTATATTATAGCTATTTTAGGATTAATATTTATTTTACAGGTAACTTTGTATGCTAAAATAGTTAAAATAATTACAAAATTACCTGTAAAATAAATCCTAACCTAAGTTACAATTAAACCTAACACTACACTATCAATAAATAAATTAAATAAAATACCTACAATTACCTACAATTAAACCGAACACTACACTATCAATACATTAATTAAATACAATACCTACAAATAACTACAATGAAATAAACTAACTAAAGTACAAAAAATAAAAAAGAACTAAGTTACAAAAAATAAAAAAATATTTACAAACATAAGAAAAATATTACAACAATTTTAAACTAATTACACCTACTCTAAGCCCCCTAATAAAATAACAAAGACCCCCAAAATAAAAAATGCCCTACCCTATTCTAAATTACTAAAGTTCAAAGCTCTTTTACCTTACCAGCCCTGAATAGGGCCCTTTGCGGGGCATGCCCCAAGAAGTTCAGCTCTTTTGCCTGTGAAAAAAAACACATACAATACCCCCCCCCCCAACATTACAACCCACCACCCACATACCCCTAATCTAACCCAAACCCCCCTTAAATAAACCTAACACTAAGCCCCTGAAGATCATCCTACCTTGTCTTCACCTCACCGGGTATCACCGATCGGTCCTGGCTCCAAAATCTTCATCCAACCCAAGCGGGGGCTGGCGATCCATCATCCGGTGGCTGAAGAGGTCCAGAAGAGGCTCGAAAGTCTTCATCCTATCCGGGAAGAAGAGTAGATCCGGACCGGCAACCATCATCTTCCAAGCGGCATCTTCTATCTTCATCCGATGACCTCCACCGCGGACCCATCTTCATCCGGCGACGTCCAACTGAAGAATGACGGTTCCTTTAAGGGACGTCATCCAAGATGGCGTCCCTCGAATTCCGATTGGCTGATAGGATTCTATCAGCCAATCGGAATTAAGGTAGGAATATTCTGATTGGCTGATGGAATCAGCCAATCAGAATCAAGTTCAATCCGATTGGCTTTATGAACCGGTGTTAGCCCAGAAAGCTCTTAACTACTGACTTTTTTCTGCGACTGGAGTTTTGTCGTTAGAATTCTAACACTCACATCAGACACGACTCTAAATACCGGAGTTAGAAAAATCCCATTGAAAAGATAGGATACGCAATTGACGTAAGGGGATCTGTGGTATGGAAAAGTTGCGGCTGAAAAGAGAGCGTTAGACCCTTTTTTGAGTGACTCCAAATACCGGAGGTAGCCTAAAACCAGTGTTAGGAGCCTCTAACGCTGGTTTTCAAGGCTACCGCCAAACTCCAAATCTTGGCCTTAGTGATTAATGTCCCTTTAAGGGCTATTGGTAGTTTAGCATTAGATTATAGGGTGTTTTTGTTTTGGTTTTTATTTTTTATTTTCATAGGGATTAGGTTTAATTTTTTTATTTTTGATAATTTGGTTTATTATTTTATGTAATGTTAGACTTTTTTATTTTTTGTAATCTTAGATTAATTTTTTTTTTTTAAGTAATTAATGTTAGCTTTTTATTTTAATTGTTTGTAACTTAGTATTTTTTAATTTAGGTAATATTGGGTAATGTATAGGGTGTTAGGTTAGGGGGTTTAGCAATTTAATTAGCTATTTTCGTTGTGAGGGCTTGGCGATTAGGAGTTAATAGATTTATTAGGTTTTTGTTGTGATGTGGGTTAATGGTGGATTAGGGGTTAATAGGTTAATTAAGTTTATTGCGTTGGTGGGGGATGGCGGTTTAGGGGTTAATATTTTTAATAGGTACTTTGCGATATGGATGAATGCGGATTAGGGGTTAATAGTTTATTAAGGTATATTGCATTGTGGGCTGATGGCGGTTTTGGAGTTAATCACTTTATTAGGTATATAGCATTGTGGGGGGTTGGCGTATTATGGGTTAATAGGTTAATTAGATGTTTTGCGATGTGGGGGTTGGCGGATTAGAGGTTAATATAGTTTATCAGTTATTGCAGTGGGGGTTGGCGGTTGACAGGTAGATAGATATTGCGCATGCGTTAAGTGTTAGTTACTATTTTCAGGGGGTTACGGTGCTCACATTCTCAGCGCAATTCTTGATGCGCCTGCCTATGTGTGGCGAGGTGAAAATGGAGTAAAATATCTCTATATTCGCCACGTATGTCCATGTGCTGAATATGTGATACCGATTTGCCATGCAGTTCTATGTTAGCTTATTGGAGGAAAAATTGCGGGCCATGGGTGAAATATACGTGCCACATTTATATGCAGTGCTGTATATGTGATTCCAAAACCGCGTAAAAAACGGTGTCGCCGGCTTTTGCAGGCGATGTTGCATATGTAATCTTGACCTGTGTGTTTAACCCCCGCAAAGATAGAAGTACAACTTGGGACCTACAGGACACTGCTGGTTCAGAGCAGAAACTGATGTTGTCTTAAACAGCAGCACTAGTGGCACAACACAGCTGTTTAACTAGTGCTGCTAATTGGATCAACTTCTGCTTGGGACTTGAAATACTCTGCAATTTCGAAACAATTCTTCTACTTTATGTTTAACCCTTTTTGCAGGGGTTAAATACATAGAGATACAGGGCTGCTAGTCTTAAAAATTACATACTCTAACGAAATAGAGCATGTCATTTTTCAACTATAATAGCCCTTCAAGATTTTTTTCCCACAAAATAATAATGGTTAGCCCAATACAATAACAGCAACAACATGTCTATATATTACTATTGTAGTGGAAACGCTGTGCCTCAAATCTAGGTGACGCAAAAAGAATACCTTACAATATCAGGATAAACAATAGGATTGTTAAAAATGCACAATTATTAAAAATGACACATGATAAAATGCCAAAAGATGGACAAATAATAAGTCCAGGATATTATTTCTTATCTGTATATAGGCACAAATTCTTGTCTGTAAGTAGGCACAGATCGCGAGTCTCCTCACAAAATGATGGATCCAGATGTAGCCCTGTGTGTAGGATCCCTCTGATCCAGGCTGCTCATTTTGTATTCCAATCCACCAAACTTAAAGGGCCATGATACCAAACTGTTAAAAACACTTGAAAGGGATGCAGCATAGCTGTAAAAAGCTGAGTAGAAAATATCACCTGAACATCTCTATGTAAAAAAGAAAGATATTTTACCTCAAAAATTCCTCAGTAGCCACATCCCATTGTAAAGGACTTCTAAGCAGCAAATCAGTATGCCTGTCCTGAGACAGCTAAGGGGATGAGCTTTCGTGCACACTCATCTTATTTCCATATTCAGTTTAAGGAAGTTTACTATGAAATTTCATGAGAGTTAAGTGAAATCTCATGAGATCACAGTAAAATAGTTTATGACCTCAGCATTACTGATGCTAATTGGCTGCTGTTCATTTCTTCAATTTTTTTTTACCTGCAGCTGAGCAACATCTGAAGTCTATTTTTTTTTACACAGAACTTACTCTGCTGAGCTGAGGAAATTGTGAGGTAAAATATCTTCCTTTTTTTACATAGAGATGCTCAGGTGATATTTTCCTGTCAGCTATTTACAGTTATACTGCATCAGTTTCAAGTAATTTACATATGAGTATTATGTCCCTTTGATTCTGTGAACAAACAATCACATAAAGATGGCGCCTCCTAGTGTAATACTGTGGTGTCTCAATTATAAGGTAGTGTAGGTTATATAACCATACTCAAAAAAGTGTCAGCACCCAATTGTTCAAAGTGGAACAGACTGGGATCTCTCAGTGTCCTAGCTCACTGACCCCTGGGTTCAGGATGGTGCTTCTCTTTGCAGGAAAAAAGGCTCAGGCTTCCAGTATAAAGTATATATATATATATATATATATATATATATATATATATATATATATATATATATAATAGGAAAAATAAAACTCTGGATGTAACAAAAACTCAAAGATTATAAAAACAATGAAACAGTTGCAACGCGTTTCTCAGGCATTTGGCAATTATGATGCCTGATGAAACAATAGTCCAGCAACAAACGCACCCAGCCCACAGAAACATGAAAGGAAGGCTGTTAAAAAGTTGCTTTATTTATAGAAAGCAGTCCCGTAGCAAATCAGTCACATATAAAGAGCACACTGTTTAGGAAACAAGCAGCAGACATGGTCAAACACCTTTCGTTTGCAGTATAACTTTCTCAATGACCATATATATACCCACCATGCACTGCTAACTTATACACATTCAAAACTCCTCCTATTAAGCAATTAGCGAATCACTATATTAACAGGTATAATGCCGGTGAGTATAAACAGTTACCCTTAAAGGGATAAGTAACACAGCATAATATGCACTTTTATCTTTCATAATTCAGTACATAAATAGAAGAGCAGAGTGTCACAGACACATTAAAGCAACCACTGATAAACTGCACATATCAAAAGTTTTTTAGTATTACCCAAAACATATAAACATACACAGCTAGTGCCTAAAACTGGGATAACGCAGTCAAACATAAATAAAATACACTTCATGTAGTGCCATTATATCAAATACAAAATAAACCTATACAGTCTAATAGCAAGAGCACATATTCTGTTTGCATTGCAATATTAGTTCCATCTCACGTTATATAAACAAATACTGTTGCCAATTATGGTGTACAGGTTCTTTCTTGACCTATTTTGTATAACATTTCATATAACAAATAACATCAGCATAGCATACGAATATATAACATCCTAAAGAGGAGGATCATATAACAAAGTGGCTTAATTACTTTTGCTTGCAATTTTTTTTAATTTTTTTTTTAAATATGCTGTAAACCTAAGTACTGTACAATTTCACATGTATTATTGTTCATTGTTATTGTGAGCATCTCTTTTATAAGCGCTCATATTAACTATTCACTGTTCATACGGCTAGATTTAGAGTTTTGTCGGTAACGACCCGCGTAGCTAACGCTGGCTTTTTTCTGGCCGCACCATAAAAATAACTCTGGTATTGAGAGTCCACATAAAGGCTGCGTTAGGCTCCAAAAAAGGAGCGTAGAGCATATTTAATGCAGCTTCAACTCTCGATACCAGAGTCGCTTACGGAAGCGGCCAGCCTCAAAAACGTACTCGTGCACGATTCCCCCATAGGAAACAATGGGGCTGTTTGAGCTGAAAAAATACCTAACACCTGCAAAAAAGCCGCGTTCAGCTCCTAACGCAGCCCCATTGTTTGCTATGGGGAAACACTTCCTATGTCT
The DNA here is from genome assembly GCF_027579735.1 of Bombina bombina. Taxonomy (NCBI): domain Eukaryota; kingdom Metazoa; phylum Chordata; class Amphibia; order Anura; family Bombinatoridae; genus Bombina; species Bombina bombina. The sequence goes on along the minus strand of NC_069503.1, from coordinate 453,775,472 downwards.
GCACCTAACACCCTAACATGTACCCCGAGTCTAAACACCCCTAGACTTACACTTATTAACCCCTAATCTGCTGCCCCCGCTATCGCTGACCCCTGCATATTATTTTTAACCCCTAATCTGCCGCTCCGTAAACCGCCGCTACTTACATTATCTTTATTTACCCCTAATCTGCTGCCCCTAACACCGCCGACCCCTATATTATATTTATTAACCCCTAATCTGCCCCCCACAACGTCGCCTCCACCTGCCTACACTTATTAACCCCTAATCTGCCGAGCGGACCGCACCGCTATCATAATAAAGTTATTAACCCCTAATCCGCCTCACTAACCCTATAATAAATAGTATTAACCCCTAATCTGCCCTCCCTAACATCGCCGACACCTAACTTCAATTATTAACCCCTAATCTGCTGACCGGAGCTCACCTCTATTCTAATAAATGTATTAACCCCTAAAGCTAAGTCTAACCCTAACACTAACACCCCCCTAAATTAAATTAAATATAATTTTAATCTAACGAAATTAATTATCTCTTATTAAATAAATTATTCCTATTTAAAGCTAAATACTTACCTGTAAAATAAATCCTAATATAGCTACAATATAAATTATAATTATATTATAGCTATTTTAGGATTAATATTTATTTTACAGGTAACTTTGTATTTATTTTAACCAGGTACAATAGCTATTAAATAGTTAAGAACTATTTAATAGCTAAAAAAGTTAAAATAATTACAAAATTACCTGTAAAATAAATCCTTACCTAAGTTACAATTAAACCTAACACTATACTATCATTAAATTAATTAAATAAAATATCTACAATTACCTACAATTAAACCTAACACTACACTATCAATACATTAATTAAATACAATACCTACAAATAACTACAATGAAATAAACTAACTAAAGTACAAAAAATAAAAAAGAACTAAGTTACAAAAAATAAAAAAATATTTACAAACATAAGAAAAATATTACAACAATTTTAAACTAATTACACCTACTCTAAGCCCCCTAATAAAATAACAAAGACCCCCAAAATAAAAAATGCCCTACCCTATTCTAAATTACTAAAGTTCAAAGCTCTTTTACCTTACCAGCCCTGAACAGGGCCCTTTGCGGGGCATGCCCCAAGAAGTTCAGCTCTTTTGCCTGTAAAAAAAAACACATACAATACCCCCCCCCCAACATTACAACCCACCACCCACATACCCCTAATCTAACCCAAACCCCCCTTAAATAAACCTAACACTAAGCCCCTGAAGATCATCCTACCTTGTCTTCACCTCACCGGGTATCACCGATCGGTCCTGGCTCCAAAATCTGCATCCAACCCAAGCGGGGGCTGGCGATCCATCATCCGGTGGCTGAAGAGGTCCAGAAGAGGCTCCAAAGTCTTCATCCTATCCGGGAAGAAGAGTAGATCCGGACCGGCAACCATCATCTTCCAAGCGGCATCTTCTATCTTCATCCGATGAGGACTGGCTCCATCCTGAAGACCTCCACCGCGGACCCATCTTCATCCGGCGACGTCCAACTGAAGAATGACGGTTCCTTTAAGGGACGTCATCCAAGATGGCGTCCCTCGAATTCCGATTGGCTGATAGGATTCTATCAGCCAATCGGAATTAAGGTAGGAATATTCTGATTGGCTAATGGAATCAGCCAATCAGAATCAAGTTCAATCCGATTGGCTTTATGAACCGGCGTTAGCCCAGAAAGCTCTTAACTACTGACTTTTTTCTGCGGCTGGAGTTTTGTCGTTAGAATTCTAACGCTCACATCAGACACGACTCTAAATACCGGAGTTAGAAAAATCCCATTGAAAAGATAGGATACGCAATTGACGTAAGGGGATCTGTGGTATGGAAAAGTCGCGGCTGAAAAGTGAGCGTTAGACCCTTTTTTGAGTGACTCCAAATACCGGAGGTAGCCTAAAACCAGCGTTAGGAGCCTCTAACGCTGGTTTTCAAGGCTACCGCCAAACTCCAAATCTAGGCCTTAGTGATTAATGTCCCTTTAAGGGCTATTGGTAGTTTAGCATTAGATTATGCAGTGTTTTTGTTTTGGTTTTTATTTTTTATTTTCATAGGGATTAGGTTTAATTTTTTTATTTTTGATAATTTGGTTTATTATTTTATGTAATGTTAGACTTTTTTATTTTTTGTAATCTTAGATTAATTTTTTTTTTTTTAAGTAATTAATGTTAGCTTTTTTATTTTAATTGTTTGTAACTTAGTATTTTTTAATTTAGGTAATATTGGGTAATTTATAGGGTGTTAGGTTAGGGGGTTTAGCAATTTAATTAGCTATTTTCGTTGTGAGGGTTTGGCGATTAGGAGTTAATAGATTTATTAGGTTTTTGTTGTGATGTGGGTTAATGGTGGATTAGGGGTTAATAGGTTAATTAAGTTTATTGCGTTGGTGGGGGATGGCGGTTTAGGGTTTATTATTTTTAATAGGTACTTTGCGATATGCATGAATGCGGATTAGGGGTTAATAGTTTATTAAGGTATATTGCATTGTGGGCTGATGGCGGTTTTGGAGTTAATCACTTTATTAGGTATATAGCATTGTGGGGGGTTGGCGTATTATGGCTTAATAGGTTAATTAGATGTTTTGCGATGTGGGGGTTGGCGGATTAGAGGTTAATATAGTTTATCAGTTATTGCGGTGGGGGTTGGCGGTTGACAGGTAGATAGATATTGCGCATGCGTTAAGTGTTAGTTACTATTTTCAGGGGGTTACGGTGCTCACATTCTCAGCGCAATTCTTGATGCGCCTGCCTATGTGTGGCGAGGTGAAAATGGAGTAAAATATCTCTATATTCGCCACGTCTGTCCATGTGCTGAATATGTGATACCGATTTGCCATGCAGTTCTATGTTAGCTTATTGGAGGAAAAATTGCGGGCCATGGGTGAAATATACGTGCCACATTTATATGCAGGGCTGTATATGTGATTCCAAAACCGCGTAAAAAACGGTGTCGCCGGCTTTTGCGGGCGATGTTGCATATGTAATCTTGACCTGTGTGTTTAACCCCCGCAAAGATAGAAGTACAACTTGGGACCTACAGAGCACTGCGGGTTCAGAGCAGAAACTGATGTTGTCTTAAACAGCAGCACTAGTGGCACAACACAGCTGTTTAACTAGTGCTGCTAATTGGATCAACTTCTGCTTGGGACTTGAAATACTCTGCAATTTCGAAACAATTCTTCTACTTTATGTTTAACCCTTTTTGCAGGGGTTAAATACATAGAGATACAGGGCTGCTAGTCTTAAAAATTACATACTCTAACGAAATAGAGCATGTCATTTTTCAACTATAATAGCCCTTCAAGATTTTTTTCCACAAAATAATAATGGTTAGCCCAATACAATAACAGCAACAACATGTCTATATATTACTATTGTAGTGGAAACGCTGTGCCTCAAATCTAGGTGACGCAAAAAGAATACCTTACAATATCAGGATAAACAATAGGATTGTTAAAAATGCACAATTATTAAAAATGACACATGATAAAATGCCAAAAGATGGACAAATAATAAGTCCAGGATATTATTCCTTATCTGTATTTAGGCACAAATCCTTGGCTGTAAGTAGGCACAGATCGCGAGTCTCCTCACAAAATGTTGGATCCAGATGTAGCCCTGTGTGTAGGATCCCTCTGATCCAGGCTGCTCATTTTGTATTCCAATCCACCAAACTTAAAGGGCCATGATACCAAACTGTTAAAAACACTTGAAAGGGATGCAGCATAGTTGTAAAAAGCTGACTAAAAAATATCACCTGAACATCTCTATGTAAAAAAGAAAGATATTTTACCTCAAAAATTCCTCAGTAGCCACATCCCATTGTAAAGGACTTCTAAGCAGCAAATCAGTATGCCTGTCCTGAGACAGCTAAGGGGATGAGCTTTCGTGCACACTCATCTTATTTCCCTAATCAGTTTAAGGACGTTTACTATGAAATTTCATGAGATTTAAGTGAAATCTCATGAGATCACAGTAAAATAGTTTATGACCTCAGCACTGCTGATGCTAATTGGCTGCTGTTCATTTCTTCAATTTTTTTTTAACTGCAGCTGAGCAACAGCTGAAGTCTATTTTTTTTTACACAGAACTTACTCTGCTGAGCTGAGGAAATTGTGAGGTAAAATATCTTCCTTTTTTTACATAGAGATGCTCAGGTGATATTTTCCTGTCAGCTATTTACAGTTATACTGCATCAGTTTCAAGTGATTTACATATGAGTATTATGTCCCTTTGATTCTGTGAACAAACAATCACATAAAGATGGCGCCTCCTAGTGTAATACTGTGGTGTCTCAATTCAAAGGTAGTGTAGGTTATATAACCATACTCAAAAAAGTGTCAGCACCCAATTGTTCAAATTGGAACAGACTGGGATCTCTCAGTGTCCTAGCTCACTGACCCCTGGGTTCAGGATGGTGCTTCTCTTTGCAGGAAAAAAGGCTCAGGCTTCCAGTATAAAGTATATATATATAGGAAAAATAAAACTCTGGATGTAACAACAACTCAAAGATTATAAAAACAATGAAACAGTTGCAACGCGTTTCTCAGGCATTTGGCAATTATGATGCCTGATGAAACAATAGTCCAGCAACAAACGCACCCAGCCCACAGAAACATGAAAGGAAGGCTGTTAAAAAGTTGCTTTATTTATAGAAAGCAGTCCCGTAGCAAATCAGTCACATATAAAGAGCACACTGTTTAGGAAACAAGCAGCAGACATGGTCAAACACCTTTCGTTTGCAGTATAACTTTCTCAATGACCATATATATACCCACCATGCACTGCTAACTTATACACATTCAAAACTCCTCCTATTAAGCAATTAGCGAATCACTATATTAACAGGTATAATGCCGGTGAGTATAAACAGTTACCCTTAAAGGGATAAGTAACACAGCATAATATGCACTTTTATCTTTCATAATTCAGTACATAAATAGAAGAGCAGAGTGTCACAGACACATTAAAGCAACCACTGATAAACTGCACATATCAAAAGTTTTTAGTATTACCCAAAACATATAAACATACACAGCTAGTGCCTAAAACTGGGATAACGCAGTCAATCATAAATAAAATACACTTCATGTAGTGCCATTATATCAAATACAAAATAAACCTATACAGTCTAATAGCAAGAGCACATATTCTGTTTGCATTGCAATATTAGTTCCATCTCACGTTATATAAACAAATACTGTTGCCAATTATGGTGTACAGGTTCTTTCTTGACCTATTTTGTATAACATTTCATATAACAAATAACATCAGCATAGCATACGAATATATAACATCCTAAAGAGGAGGATCATATAACAAAGTGGCTTAATTACTTTTGCTTGCAATTTTTTTTTTTTTTTTAAATCTGCTGTAAACCTAAGTACTGTACAATTTCACATGTATTATTGTTCATTGTTATTGTGAGCATCTCTTTTATAAGCGCTCATATTAACTATTCACTGTTCATACGGCTAGATTTAGAGTTTTGTCGGTAACGACCCGCGTAGCTAACGCTGGCTTTTTTCTGGCCGCACCATAAAAATAACTCTGGTATTGAGAGTCCACATAAAGGCTGCGTTAGGCTCCAAAAAAGGAGCGTAGAGCATATTTAACGCAGCTTCAACTCTCGATACCAGAGTTGCTTACGGAAGCGGCCAGCCTCAAAAACGTACTCGTGCACGATTCCCCCATAGGAAACAATGGGGCTGTTTGAGCTGAAAAAAATCTAACACCTGCAAAAAAGCCGCGTTCAGCTCCTAACGCAGCCCCATTGTTTGCTATGGGGAAACACTTCCTATGTCTGCACCTAACACCCTAACATGTACCCTGAGTCTAAACACCCCTAACCTTACACTTATTAACCCCTAATCTGCCGCCCCCGCTATCGCTGACCCCTGCATATTATTTTTAACCCCTAATCTGCCGCTCCGTAAACCGCCGCTACTTACATTATCCTTATGTACCCCTAATCTGCTGCCCCTAACACCGCCGACCCCTATATTATATTTATTAACCCCTAATCTGCCCCCCACAACGTCGCCTCCACCTGCCTACACTTATTAACCACTAATCTGCCAAGCGGACCTCACCGCTATCATAATAAAGTTATTAAACCCTAATCCGCCTCACTAACCCTATAATAAATAGTATTAACCCCTAATCTGCCCTCCCTAACATCGCCGACACCTAACTTCAATTATTAACTCTTATTAAATAAATTATTCCTATTTAAAGCTAAATACTTACCTGTAAAATAAATCCTAATATAGCTACAATATAAATTATAATTATATTATAGCTATTTTAGGATTAATATTTATTTTACAGGTAACTTTGTATTTATTTTAACCAGGTACAATAGCTATTAAATAGTTAAGAACTATTTAATAGCTAAAAAAGTTAAAATAATTACAAAATTACCTGTAAAATAAATCCTAACCTAAGTTACAATTAAACCTAACACTATACTATCATTAAATTAATTAAATAAAATACCTACAATTACCTACAATTAAACCTAACACTACACTATCAATACATTAATTAAATACAATACCTACAAATAACTACAATGAAATAAACTAACTAAAGTACAAAAAATAAAAAAGAACTAAGTTACAAAAAATAAAAAAATATTTACAAACATAAGAAAAATATTACAACAATTTTAAACTAATTACACCTACTCTAAGCCCCCTAATAAAATAACAAAGACCCCCAAAATAAAAAATGCCCTACCCTATTCTAAATTACTAAAGTTCAAAGCTCTTTTACCTTACCAGCCCTGAACAGGGCCCTTTGCGGGGCATGCCCCAAGAAGTTCAGCTCTTTTGCCTGTAAAAAAAACCACATACAATACCCCCCCCCCAACATTACAACCCACCACCCACATACCCCTAATCTAACCCAAACCCCCCTTAAATAAACCTAACACTAAGCCCCTGAAGATCATCCTACCTTGTCTTCACCTCACCGGGTATCACCGATCGGTCCTGGCTCCAAAATCTTCATCCAACCCAAGCAGGGGCTGGCGATCCATCATCCGGTGGCTGAAGAGGTCCAGAAGAGGCTCCAAAGTCTTCATCCTATCTGGGAAGAAGAGTAGATCCGGACCGGCAACCATCATCTTCCAAGCGGCATCTTCTATCTTCATCCGATGAGGACCGGCTCCATCCTGAAGACCTCCACCGCAGACCCATCTTCATCCGGCGACGTCCAACTGAAGAATGACGATTCCTTTAAGGGACGTCATCCAAGATGGCGTCCCTCAAATTCCGATTGGCTGATAGGATTCTATCAGCCAATCGGAATTAAGGTAGGAATATTCTGATTGGCTGATGGAATCAGCCAATCAGAATCAAGATCAATCCGATTGGCTGATCCAACTGATCCAGCTGATCGGAACAGCCAATAGAATGCGAGCTCAATCTGATTGGCTGATTGGATCAGCCAATTGGATTGATCTTGATTCTGATTGGCTGATTCCATCAGCCAATCAGAATATTCCTACCTTAATTCCGATTGGCTGATAGAATCCTATCAGCCAATCGGAATTCGAGGGACGCCATCTTGGATGATGTCCCTTAAAGGAACCGTCATTCTTCAGTTGGACGTCACCGGATGAAGATGGGACCGCGGTGGAGGTCTTCACGATGGAGCCGGTCCTCATCAGATGAAGATAGAAGATGCCGCTTGGAAGATGATGGTTGCCGGTCCGGATCTACTCTTCTTCCCGGATAGGATGAAGACTTTGGAGCCTCTTCTGGACCTCTTCAGCCACCGGATGATGGATCGCCAGCCCCCGCTTGGGTTGGATGAAGATTTTGGAGCCAGGACCGATCGGTGATACCCGGTGAGGTGAAGACAAGGTAGGATGATCTTCAGGGGCTTAGTGTTAGGTTTATTTAAGGGGGGTTTGGGTTAGATTAGGGGTATGTGGGTGGTGGGTTGTAATGTTGGGGGGGGGTTATTGTATGTGTTTTTTTTTACAAGCAAAAGAGCTGAACTTCTTGGGGCATGCCCCGCAAAGGGCCCTGTTCAGGGCTGGTAAGGTAAAAGAGCTTTGAACTTTAGTAATTTAGAATAGGGTAGGGCATTTTTTATTTTGGGGGTCTTTGTTATTTTATTAGGGGGCTTAGAGTAGGTGTAATTAGTTTAAAATTGTTGTAATATTTTTCTTATGTTTGTAAATATTTTTTTAGTTTTTGTAACTTAGTTCTTTTTTATTTTTTGTACTTTAGTTAGTTTATTTCATTGTAGTTATTTGTAGGTATTGTATTTAATTAATGTATTGATAGTGTAGTGTTAGGTTTAATTGTAGGTAATTGTAGGTATTTTATTTAATTAATTTAATGATAGTATAGTGTTAGGTTTAATTGTAACTTAGGTTAGGATTTATTTTACAGGTAATTTTGTAATTATTTTAACTTTTTTAGCTATTAAATAGTTCTTAACTATTTAATAGCTATTGTACCTGGTTAAAATAAATACAAAGTTACCTGTAAAATAAATATTAATCCTAAAATAGCTATAATATAATTATAATTTATATTGTAGCTATATTAGGATTTATTTTACAGGTAAGTATTTAGCTTTAAATAGGAATAATTTATTTAATAAGAGATAATTTATTTCATTAGATAAAAATTATATTTAATTTAGGGGGGTGTTAGTGTTAGGGTTAGACTTAGCTTTAGGGGTTAATACATTTATTAGAATAGCGGTGAGCTCCAGTCGGCAGATTAGGGGTTAATAAGTGTAGGCAGGTGGAGGCGACGTTGAGGGGGCAGATTAGGGGTTAATAAATATAATATAGGGGTCGGCGGTGTTAGGGGCAGCAGATTAGGGGTACATAAGGATAACTTAAGTAGCAGCGGTTTGCGGTCGGCAGATTAGGGGTTAATAAGTGTAGGTAGCTGGCGGCGACGTTGTGGGGGGCAGGTTAGGGGTTAATAAATATAATATAGGGGTCGGCGGTGTTAGGGGCAGCAGATTAGGGGTACATAAGGATAACGTAGGTGGCGGTCGGCAGATTAGGGGTTAAAAAAATTTAATTGAGTGTCGGCGATGTGGGGGGGCCTCGGTTTAGGGGTACATAGGTAGTTTATGGGTGTTAGTGTACTTTAGAGTACAGTAGTTAAGAGCTTTATGAACCGGCGTTAGCCCAGAAAGCTCTTAACTACTGACTTTTTTCTGTGGCTGGAGTTTTGTCGTTAGAATTCTAACGCTCACTTCAGACACGACTCTAAATACCGGAGTTAGAAAAATCCCATTGAAAAGATAGGATACGCAATTGACGTAAGGGGATCTGTGGTATGGAAAAGTCGCGGCTGAAAAATTAGCGTTAGACCCTTTTTTTAATGACTCCAAATACCGGAGGTAGCCTAAAACCAGCGTTAGGAGCCTCTAACGCTGGTTTTCACGGCTACCGCCAAACTCCAAATCTAGGCCATAGTAAATAAAACATTGTCTTACCTGTTACAACTAATCAACTGTAACATAGTTACACTCACGAACTACAGGGCGTAGAGATAATGCCTACTGGGGCTATGGAGGGTCATATGAGACAAAATACCTCCATTAAGTTTAGAAAAGGAAGTTCACTTCACAGCCAATAGGTGGATAGCAGTGATCCAAATGTTAGAACCTACTGGGGATGTAGCAGAATCTTAATGTGAATGAGCGGGCAGATTATGAACATGAATTGAAATATATAATATTACACTTGCTGCAAAGTTACTATTATTATCTATGAGGAAATTACATAGTTAGCTTTTGCTTGCTTTTGCTTAGCCAGATAGTTAGATACCCTGCAAATGGGATAGCCAAGTTAACTATATAGGAGATTATTTGTTCTCTAACTAATGTTTATGCTAATTAGATTGTTTCACTATAATATTTGCCCAATATCCAAACAGGATTTACTATAAAAATCACTGCATCTTATAATAATTTCATACTCATAACGTAACATGTTGAATATATTGTATCATCTGTACATCCTATTCATTGCATTATTTGTGATAGACACAGAATAAGATAAAACATCCTATTAAGTTAGTCTCCTGTGCCAAAGAGAGAGTTTTCACTGTAGACATCATTAAACCCCCTTTTAACAAACGGCAATCAGGAGTTTCTCTAACTCTCTATCGGCTAGATTACGAGTTTTGCGGTATGAGTGAAAAAGCAGCGTTATGGCTCTTTTTTCACTACCGCTGGTATTACGAGTCTTGCAGGTATATCTGTACCGCACACTTTTTTTGGCCGGAACGCAACTTAACTACCGCAGCTTTTAAAAAGTCCTTTTTCAATGGGACTTCCACAGCGCCGATATTATGAGTTTGTCTGTCCGGCCAAAAAGTGAGCGGTACAGCCTATACCATCAAGATCCGTACCGTAAACTGAAAGTTAGTAGTTATGGCTTTTATGTTACACCGCCGTAACATAAAACTCATAACTAAAGTGTTAAAAAGTACACTAACACCAATACACTACCTATTATCCCCTAAACCGAGGCCCTCCTGCATCACAAACACTAAAATAAAATTATTAACACCTAATCTGCCACTCCGGACATCACCACCACTATAATAAACATATTAACCCCTAAACCGCCACCCTCCCGCATCGTAAACACTAGTTAAATATTATTAACCCCTAATCTGCTGTTCCTAACATCGCCGCAACCTACATTACTGTTATTAACCCCTAATCTACTGCCCCCAAAATCGCTGCCACTATACTAAAGTTATTAACCCCTAAACCTAACCCTAAGTCTAACCGTAACCCTAACACCCCTAACTTTAATATAATTAAAATAAATCTAAATAAATATTACTATAATTAACTAAATAATTCCTATTTATTTTATTTTTTTATTTTTTTTATTGAGGTTCATTTAGAGGTATACAACATCTTATATTAAGATTTAAAATAAGGTATCCAAGCGCCAACAAAATGAGGCAGGGTCTTAGCTAGAATTAACTACTTATCACTATTTATTTACAATGTTCATTCCATTTCTGGATGAAAGTACAAACATAAGCAAGCAATGAAAATCAGTGACGATTACAATTTGCTAATTTAAATTCTTCTACCTTGGGGTCTCCAAGTAAAAGTGGTTAAGTGGTGACACTTGTAATTTTATCTCTGAAAAATATAATATAAAAATATAATATAAAAATTATAATATAAAAATTCCCTAAAATGATCTAAAATAAGCTCACAGTAAAAAATGTACTCACAGTATGAGTGGAAATGGGCTTTCACCTTTTTCCTTATTAAAAATAGGATTAAAACTCACCTGCTAAAATAATAGCAGGGATTCTTAATACCCTAGATATTGTTTATTTCTGACAGTTTCAGTTGAAACTGACAGCCACTAAGAAATCAGCTTATCTCTTATACTATGCACAATAACAAACACTCCTAATATCTGAGCGAGTGCCGCTATATCACAGCAGCTCTCGCTACTTGATTATTGTAACTTTTGGGTATATGTATGACCAAAGTCTAGGCTTCTTGATAGAGCCTAAGCTCAGTCTCTGTGCTGCTGACAGATATATCTGGGTTTCAAAGGGTGGCAAATATTCAATGATACGATAGTGACTGAATAACTTTACAGTATTAGTCCAGTGCTTTCAAATTAAAAACAACAAGATGATACGAACAAACTTAGTGCTAACCTCTAAAACTTAGTGTCGAATTTGGCAAAAGACATATGTGATTGGTGATTCTTAGTGATCGCTCACTCCTTTAACCATGTGTTTAACAAACAACTTTTACAAATTTCAACACTCTATCAAAGAAACACAAATCTTGTAGCTCTAAAAACGCTATTTCTGTGAAAATCTGTTGTCAAAAAAATCCAAAATAAATACAAGTGGTATTATATACCGTGAAAAACGTGAATCTGAAACTGGTATAGTTCAAAAAAACCTAATTGGGTCGTCTCTTCACTGCTGTGTGCGGCTAACCATATTGCCTTAAAATGTCAAATAAACCAATATTGAATAGTTAGACCTTAGTCTTCAATAAGTTCGATATGTCCCCAGATGCTGTAATTCCCCGGACCAGTGGAGATGCCAGTCCTCCTTCTCACTTTGTTTATGTGTGTGTCTGCAATGGTGTGCGGCTCGGTTTCTTAGCTTCCCAAGATTTTTTTAAAAACGCTGCACGACTGATCCCTCTGTTAAAACAGATACAAACAATAGTGTAGATTGCAAATATCAGTACTAATGTAAGAAATATACTCACCAGCCAACGCGTTTCGGTCGTACATCGACCTTTCTCAAGACTGGTTTTAATCACAAACAGAGGTGCTTTTATACCCCTTTCTTCAAGACCTTAGTTTTGGTCCCGGAAGTGTTTTTTATAATCCCTTCGATTTTAATTTGGTGTTTTGTTTGTCACTTCGTCTATACTTGACTCTTTTTTAGCTTCTATTGCTCTCTACATATTTCTTTATTTGTTCTACTTGTTTATTTTCATGTTTTCTTGTGTTAAGATCTTTGTTTTGCGTCTCGTTTTTTGGTCGTTCCTATTGGCTAGTCGGCATTTCTTTTGTGTCACATAATTGGCCAGTGTTTTATGTTACGTAATTGGCCAGTTTTTTGTGGGTGTGTGATTTTCAATACTCCTTATTGGTTGTGGTTTGTAGCTTTAGTTAATGATATTGATTGGCTAGTTTTTAATGGGTGTGTGACTTTCAATATTCCCTATTGGTTGTGGTTTATAGCTTCAATTGGTGATATTAATCCTTTCAAATATTTTATCGATCATTTCTTACTTTGTTGCTTTCTTTTGATTTGCGTAAACCTAATAAAGATCTTATCCGAGTTTTCAAAAACCCTCTTGGCTAATGTCATTATTCTTTTAGCAGGTGTATAAATACCCTTGTGTATTCATTCTCATTTGGATGTTTATCACCGCTTTTTCTTGCAGGTTTCCCTTCCTTTACCTCACTATTCGAATACTTCTCTCTTTGTTTTTGATGTATGACAGGTACCAATTTTGTACATATATAAATGAAGGAATTAAAAAAACTAAACTAAATTGTACTTCACTTCTTTATTAGAGATTAATTAGAGATTAAGTGACAAACAACTAATACAATTAATAATAGAATATAGGGAGATTCTGATCACTGACTTAGATGCTGGAATTAAAGAGAACGAGGTCATTATAGTAAACCTAGAGAACTCAGGACCAGAAAGTAAGAAGATTGCAGAAAAGAAAGAAAGTCTAATTAAAAAAGTAAGTAAGATCAAAGAGGATATTATAAGAAAGAAAACTAAAAAGCTAATGAGAGAGATTGAGAAAAAGAAAGAGGAAGAAGAAGAAAATGATTTGGCAGTCGGGGAAGATGTAGAAGTTAGAGAAATAAACACATATATAGAACATAATACAGGGGCCAAGAGAACACAAAGTGAAAATGGGAGGGAAAATAGGAATGAGAAAGACACAGAAAATCATAGAAATAACAAAAATTTGGAAAAGAATATCACACAAAGAAATTTCAAAGAAGAAAGATCATTTAAAGCAAGGAGCCCCAAGGAAAAATTTGAAAATCCACCGTATGACCCAAGATCGAGGAATCTTAGATATAATGAAAATGGTTATGATAATCACTACTATAGGGGTCCATTTACCCAGAATAGACAAACAAGGAACAACTATGAGAGAGTGAACTATAACCATGGGAGACCCTATGCTTATAATGGATTCCAAAGGAGTCAATATGAAGGACAATATACTGATCAAAGAAGGAGGAATGAATACAATGGACCAAGAAGAGGAAGAAGAGAGTATGCACAAGTTCCATATGGATATGGAGAGAGACAGTATGGCCACCAACATAGAGAGAAATACGAACAAAGAAATTGGAATCAACACGAATACCCGGAGAGAAATTGGAAAGACCAAGGGTATACAGATGGACATAATTATGGAGATGAGAGACAATTCCATCATAGAAGGAATTATGAAGAAGAAAGATCATATAAAAAGAGGGGTTATGAAAATGAAAGAACATATAACAGAAGAGCTAAGGAAGACTTTGAGACACCGAGGATGAGAAAACAACAAAAATCATCAAATAATCAGAACATGGAAAGACCAAAAGAGGTAAAAAAGGGGATGACCATCGAAGAAACATCCACTAAAAGTAAAGAGACAGGAGACCATGAACAAAAATTGCTTAAACTGCAAGATAGTCAACCATCACACTCCCCCTCTTCTTCTTCTGCTACTTTTTTAGGATTGGATCGCCACCATCACAAAGAATGGGAGGAAAACCAGTCAACAGTAAGATCAAAATCAAGAAACACAGAGGGAAGAGGGGAGGGGCAAAAATAAAGAAAAAAGAAGAAGATACTGCGACTGAAAATGGGATATTCAATCTAAGCTCCTATGAGTTAAGTAAAAACGAAAAATCAGTCTTGGGACTTGGTTTATCATTTGCACCATCCAAAAGTTTGGATAAGTTCAACTCCTTTGTGAATACAAAGGAGTTTATAAGGAAACTGACTTTAAAAAGGTTTTTTCTTAAATCTCCCTTAGAAAGAATGGGGTATGGACCAAATAATTTTGAATACAAAGAACAGGAAGACGGCTACAGACATACAGACCTTAAGCCAAAATCAACATTCTATCCCCTGACACACAAGGGGAATGCATTGGAGACATTTGAAACAGTAGTATGTAGGGAGATACGTGACATTAATTCAAAGAAGTTAAGATTGAGAAATAAGAACTTAACTACTAAACAATTTGAAACCATCAAGGAATTAGAACAGAACCACAATCTCACAATGAAATCAGCGGACAAGGGTGGAGGGATTGTGGTAATGAATAGGTCAGACTACAACGAGGAAACTGAAAGAATTCTAAGTGACGAAAACACATACCAAAGACTGAGTGAAAACCCAATAAACACATACAAGAAAGAATTAGTGGATCTACTGAAGGCAGCTAAGGAAGATGGTATTCTAAATGATAAAGAATACAGCTATATAAACGTCAAATTTCCAAGGACACCAATCATATACCATCTTCCAAAGATTCACAAAAATCTTAATAAGCCCCCCGGAAGACCAATAATATCAGGGATTGGCTCCTTAAGCAGTAATCTGTCTGAATATGTAGACAGACATCTACAACGGCATGTCAAAGAGTGCCCTTCCTACTTAAGGGACTCTACTCAAATAATTAACCTTCTTGAAGATTTGAAATGGGAGAGCAACTTCATCCTGGTAACGTGTGATGTCACCGCGCTGTATACCTGTATACCCCACGATGAGGGGCTGAAGGCTGTAAAATTCTATTTAGAGAAGGACACAGAAATTCCATCTAACCAATGTGATTTTATTTTGGATAGTATCCATTATATATTGAATCACAACTATTTTTGTAATAATGGCAAATTCTATAGACAAGTTTGTGGTACGGCGATGGGAACCAGGTTCGCGCCCAGCTATGCCAATCTCTATATGGCTAAATGGGAAGAAATATTCTGGGAGTCATGTCCAGCGGGCGCGGACTTGGTTCTCTACCGCCAATATATTGATGACATCATATTAATATGGAGGGGGTCACAAGAAGATCTGGAATACACTATCAGCATCATGAATAAGAATGATGCTAATTTACATTTCACGTACGAATGGAGTCAAACAACACTGACATATCTGGATTTAAACATAGAAGTGAAGGAAGGGAAGATTGAAACATCCACATTCTTCAAGAAGGTGGACAGTAATAACTATGTCCACCAAAAAAGTTGTCACCACAACAACTGGAAAAGGAACATCCCAAAAGGGCAACTCCTTAGGATGAAAAAGAACTGTTCCGATCCCTTGAAGTGGGAAGAACAAGCCCAGACTATTAAAGCCAAGTTTCTAGACAGAGGTTACGACGAAGAAGCATTAAATCAAAGAATAGAAGAAGTAAGAACAGTGGAAAGAAAAAAACTCACCAAATACAAAGAGAGGTCGACAACAAATGATGTAAATATGGTAAAGGTTCCACTAATAACAGAATACAGTCAAAACTGCCGAATAATTGAAGATATCTACAGGAAACATTGGAGTATATTGAAAGACGATGACATCCTAGGAGAAAAACTCCCAGAAAAACCAATTTTCGTCTACCGAAGAGCCAACAATTTGAAAAACAGATTGGCACCTAGCACGCAAAAGAAGAAACTACTAAAAATTAAGGATCCGTTTGGGAAGACAGTGAAAGGATTTTTTCCTTGTCATACATGTAAAGCATGTAAAAATGGAATAAAAACTACCGAATTCCAATCCAACCATAACGCACAAAAGTACAAAATAGAAGAACTGATCCGATGCCATGATAGGAATGTCATTTATCTACTTCAATGCCCATGTGGATTACAATATGTCGGACAGACATCCAGACAGTTGAAGGACCGAATACGTGAACACCTTCTCTGTATTGAGAAGCTAAGTAAAGAAACCCCTTTATATAACCATTTCTTTGAAAAACATCATGGAGAAGTAAAAGCTTTGAAGTATATAGGAATAAAAAAGGTTCACAAAAACTGGAGAGGAGGTGATCACGAAAGAAGACTCCTGATAGAAGAATCGAAATGGATCTTTCATATGGACTGCCTATACCCAAGAGGGTTAAACAATAAAGAGGATCTGTCCCATCTGTGGAATCTAACCTAAAATTCAAATATAACAACATAATAACCTCTGTGAAAAAGAAAAAAGAAAAAAGAAAATGGATTTAACATCCCTAAATAAACCTTAAATACAAAATGCTAAGGGTTTATAATTCTTGAAAAAAGAAAAAAAAATAGGGAAAATTGATATTAAACCTCCACTGAGGAAACCTAAAATGCAGATACACATATAGGAAAGTCACCCACAAGAGACCTTCACTGAAGAGACCTAAAATGCAGACATCATACAGGAAAGATATCCAGAAAATTTGAACAAAAAGAACCCCCATTTCTTAAACCAACAAACTTGTCTCTAAATAAAAAGAATGCCTTCATAAGATAAGATCTGACCTATATAATATATGGAAAATGTTATTCCAAAATTCTTTTCGAAAAAGGAAGTTTCCTTTGAAAACCAAACAAGCATAAGAAGATTCCGGAATTAAAAGAATACGATTGAATCCCACTAGTCCGTGTAAGGCATACAGTCTAATATCTAAACATGATATATAAACACGTTATATAAGAACTTTAAGAAAAAAACACTTACGAAATATGGTCGCTATATGAAAATAGTGGCCCAGTTTAGTCTTTATAAAAAATACAAGACTGAACACTTTGATGGTTTGGAAAATAACAACAACAAAAGAGTGGAAAATGCACAGAAAAATGAAAATAAATAGCTGTACAAAGTGGATTTTCACTAGAAGTTATCATGCTATATATATATATAGATAAATTGTACCTATATATTCTAAACAATTTAAAAAAAAATTTCATTTTGTAGTCTATATTTATGATAAAACAACAACTCTCATTCCTTTAGAAATGATAAACCAACAATTCTTATTCCTCCAGAAATGGAAAACCTTAAAAAATTTAATTTACTAAGATAATGGGAATGGTTTCCGGACCCCTGGGAAGCTACCATGTAAAAATATATAACATATATTATATTACATTGCACAACACAAAGTAAGAAAATATTAGGAAAAAGGGAATTACATTTGGAAAACGTTGTAATAAACAAACAAAATAAGTTAGGAGGAATGAAGAATAGAGCGATACCAATGATGATCAAAGGAGAGCGATAGAGAAGGAGTTAACAACACAGAAAATGTATAAGTATCAGTGAAGTAAAGCAGAGTAAAATTAGCTTAGATATATAAGCAAACAAAAGAATGCCATTCACTTAATCTCTAATAAAGAAGTGAAGTACAATTTAGTTTAGTTTTTTTAATTCCTTCATTTATATATGTACAAAATTGGTACCTGTCATACATCAAAAACAAAGAGAGAAGTATTCGAATAGTGAGGTAAAGGAAGGGAAACCTGCAAGAAAAAGCGGTGATAAACATCCAAATGAGAATGAATACACAAGGGTATTTATACACCTGCTAAAAGAATAATGACATTAGCCAAGAGGGTTTTTGAAAACTCGGATAAGATCTTTATTAGGTTTACGCAAATCAAAAGAAAGCAACAAAGTAAGAAATGATCGATAAAATATTTGAAAGGATTAATATCACCAATTGAAGCTATAAACCACAACCAATAGGGAATATTGAAAGTCACACACCCATTAAAAACTAGCCAATCAATATTATTAACTAAAGCTACAAACCACAACCAATAAGGAGTATTGAAAATCACACACCCACAAAAAACTGGCCAATTACGTAACATAAAACACTGGCCAATTATGTGACACAAAAGAAATGCCGACTAGCCAATAGGAACGACCAAAAAACGAGACGCAAAACAAAGATCTTAACACAAGAAAACATGAAAATAAACAAGTAGAACAAATAAAGAAATATGTAGAGAGCAATAGAAGCTAAAAAAGAGTCAAGTATAGACGAAGTGACAAACAAAACACCAAATTAAAATCGAAGGGATTATAACAAACACTTCCGGGACCAAAACTAAGGTCAGGAAGAAAGGGGTATAAAAGCACCTCTGTTTGTGATTAAAACCAGTCTTGAGAAAGGTCGATGTACGACCGAAACGCGTTGGCTGGTGAGTATATTTCTTACATTAGTACTGATATTTGCAATCTACACTATTGTTTGTATCTGTTTTAACAGAGGGATCAGTCGTGCAGCGTTTTTAAAAAAATCTTGGGAAGCTAAGAAACCGAGCCGCACACCATTGCAGACACACACATAAACAAAGTGAGAAGGAGGACTGGCATCTCCACTGGTCCGGGGAATTACAGCATCTGGGGACATATCGAACTTATTGAAGACTAAGGTCTAACTATTCAATATTGGTTTATTTGACATTTTAAGGCAATATGGTTAGCCGCACACAGCAGTGAAGAGACGACCCAATTAGGTTTTTTTGAACTATACCAGTTTCAGATTCACGTTTTTCACGGTATATAATACCACTTGTATTTATTTTGGATTTTTTTGACAACAGATTTTCACAGAAATAGCGTTTTTAGAGCTACAAGATTTGTGTTTCTTTGATAGAGTGTTGAAATTTGTAAAAGTTGTTTGTTAAACACATGGTTAAAGGAGTGAGCGATCACTAAGAATCACCAATCACATATGTCTTTTGCCAAATTCGACACTAAGTTTTAGAGGTTAGCACTAAGTTTGTTCGTATCATCTTGTTGTTTTTAATTTGAAAGCACTGGACTAATACTGTAAAGTTATTCAGTCACTATTGTATCATTGAATATTTGCCACCCTTTGAAACCCAGATATATCTGTCAGCAGCACAGAGACTGAGCTTAGGCTCTATCAAGAAGCCTAGACTTTGGTCATACATATACCCAAAAGTTACAATAATCAAGTAGCGAGAGCTGCTGTGATATAGCGGCACTCACTCAGATATTAGGAGTGTTTGTTATTGTGCATAGTATAAGAGATAAGCTGATTTCTTAGTGGCTGTCAGTTTCAACTGAAACTGTCAGAAATAAACAATATCTAGGGTATTAAGAATCCCTGCTATTATTTTAGCAGGTGAGTTTTAATCCTATTTTTAATAAGGAAAAAGGTGAAAGCCCATTTCCACTCATACTGTGAGTACATTTTTTACTGTGAGCTTATTTTAGATCATTTTAGATTGTTAACATGGATCCATGAGGGAATGAAAGGTTTGATTTAAAAGTGTTTGTGACATTCGGGAATTTTTATATTATAATTTTTATATTATATTTTTCAGAGATAAAATTACAAGTGTCACCACTTAACCACTTTTACTTGGAGACCCCAAGGTAGAAGAATTTAAATTAGCAAATTGTAATCGTCACTGATTTTCATTGCTTGCTTATGTTTGTACTTTCATCCAGAAATGGAATGAACA
The DNA here is from genome assembly GCF_027579735.1 of Bombina bombina. Classification (NCBI taxonomy): domain Eukaryota; kingdom Metazoa; phylum Chordata; class Amphibia; order Anura; family Bombinatoridae; genus Bombina; species Bombina bombina. The sequence continues at coordinate 453,755,416 of NC_069503.1, read as the reverse complement.
TTGTAAATAAATAGTGATAAGTAGTTAATTCTAGCTAAGACCCTGCCTCATTTTGTTGGCGCTTGGATACCTTATTTTAAATCTTGATTGTTTTTCAGTTGACCACTAGGGGTCAATTTATCCGAGCTAGAGGTTAAAACCAACAGGCGCTGGGTGTTTCCTCTTGTGAAAAATTTTCAACATCTTATATTACATGGAATAAGATATCAGTTTCACAGAAAGTACTAACAATAAAATAATTAATAATATATATGTACCATGTGAAAAGTATATAAATGAAATGTCAGTCGCCTTCTAAATGACACAATAGGACACTCTTAGCCCTTCAAACATAGGTGAAAATATTTAAGGAAAAGAAGGTGATTTCAAACCTAGGAGATCGCTTATGGATATCAAATGATAAACCTCATTTTTATAATACTTTTTATCATGCATAACAAATAAACTTAAAACATCTTTCTTATAACTCGATAGGCCCCTGTTGGGCCTAACCTAGATATGAACTCAAGGTAGGGGGAAAAAAAAGAAAGCTATGTAGCATATTCAATTTGTAGGTAATATTAAAAGTTTGTGTAAGTGTGGCATTGGCGAGATAAGCCGCATATTTAACCCTCCTAAACTAGGAGGTGCATTAAGGTGTGGGGGGAGGAGGTGGTAGTATGAAGGTGATAAGCAAAACAGAGCACTATATCTGTGTTGAGAGTTTCGAGGGCACATGGATTGTTAGAGGGTAAATAGGAACAGGCTAATTGTATGGTGGGTCAATGCTATATCCTGCATAAAAAAAGGCTGAGAAATCTTCAGGTAATAACTTTGACACTAGGTAAATAGTTCTTTTATAGTACTATTAAGAGAAAGGCTATACATATTAGCAATAGAGGGGGTCCAGCCTCCCCCAGTACTTTTTCCTAACATTCTAGGTATCTATTATAAAGATCCCATGTGTGAGACTGAATACCTAGCTTATGCAACTGTTTCTTTAACTTCAGCATACACATACATTGCCTTGAACAGAACAAAGGTGACATCCACCAATTTTATGGGTCATCAATTGGCACTTTAGAAATAGGGTATGAAGTAGGTTATATAGGTTTAAGGCAAAATATAAGTAGGTAAATGCAAGGGTAGTTAAATAAACCATTGAATAGCTCTCCTCTGGACAAATAAGTACTCTGTCTCTCGGATATGGGCCCACCACCCAAGAACAGAAATATATATACATCTATTACCAGGGGAGAGGAGAAAATTAGAAACTAAGCCTTGCTATAGATTAAATGTAACCACGTGTACAGGTCACCTTGATCCAGCCAACCATAATTGAAAAGCGGGGACACCCTCAATCTATGTGGCCATCAAAAACAGCATACAGTTCAACTCAAATTGTGTAATCAAGGATCGCATAGCTGTAAAAATGCAAAGTGATGGTGTCAACTGCCAATGGCATGATAAGTACATAATGCAAGTGGTGTATGGATATGGGAGTACATTAATTATATGGGTAGATAGACTTGAGAGGCATTAAAAAGACTGTCCCTAGTTGGTCAGACTCCAGTATATGAACTAACCAGAAGTCATTCCTTCTAATACAGTCTTTAATAAAAATAAAAAAAATTAAAAAATAAACCATTAGGGGGACCAGAAATAAAAACAGTAAATCTCACCATCCTATCATAGTAGTAACAGTTTTTATCAAAAGGACAAGCCACCATTAAGTCTAGAACAGGAGAGGTAAGGGTTCCTTGGTAGCAAGGGTACAATAGAAGGGGGTAGACTCAACAGTAATACCCCTAAAAACTTTGCAAAGTCATTGTCTCTAATATCTCCGATACACATATGGAGACCAATAGAGCCAAAATCAATGGTCCTTTATCTCAGTCAACCAACCCCGGTACGGCAGCATTCAGCAGAAACCCCTCATCTGCTAACCACCAGGGTAATGATACCTCCAAAAGAATCGCCACAGCTATGCTCCATGTGCGGCTGTAGCACCGCAAAGCTGAACATGTTCTATGGGTTAGCTGTATACAAAGAGAGAAGCGCTCTACCAGGAATGAACAACAGCTCAGTGGCTTGTTCTATGGCGATTTACCACCCGGAAGCAGCCTCTTTTAGACCAGTGTGCTTTTCACAGAAGAAAACTTTCCTGAAGTATATCAGTCTGATCCCGCCAAGTAAGGTCAGTCCAGCCCCGAAATACCAGGCAATTCTCCTCTGAACAAGGAACATGACAACCCCAGACGATCATTTTGGCCTCCTATGGGCCTCGTCAGTGAGGTGCAGCCACATTCCTCTAAGCACACTGGGCAAGGAGTCCACGTCTGGTTTCCCCCATCACCCATAGGGAGACTTCCCCAGGGTCATAATAATTTGCATACAAAGAGAGAAGCGCTCTACCAGGAACGAGCAACAGCTCAGTGGCTTGTTCTATGGCGATTTACCACCCGGAAGCAGCCTCTTTTAGACCAGTGTGCTTTTCACAGAAGAAAACTTTCCTGAAGTATATCAGTCTGATCCCACCAAGTAAGGTCAGTCCAGCCCCGAAATACCAGGCAATTCTCCTCTGAACAAGGAACATGACAACCCCAGATGATCGTTTCGGCCTCCTATGGGCCTCGTCAGTGAGGTGCAGCCACATTCCTCTAAGCACACTGGGCAAGGAGTCCACGTCTGGTTTCCCCCATCACCCATAGGGTTAGCTGTACCAACTGTGCGATCAGGGGACAGGACATTCCGGTACTGCTAGAACTCTGAGGTGCTCCCAAGGCCTCCACCGAAGTACCTGGGCAAGACAGTTTTGCACCGCTCTGCAGATTAAGCTCTGATGATGCTCCGGGGCTGCAGCTGAAATTAGGTAACCCGGGTGTCGTAGAAACAAGAAAGAAGCAAGATTTCCACTGATCTCCCGACCTCCATCTCTGCGTCCGATTCTGTTGTTTCAACTCTGCGACATAAGATATTGTTTCAGCATCAGCTGAGTGCGTGGTAACGGTGGTGTCCGATATATGTTCTCCCTCACTTTGTTTTTTGCTTACTTGGTCGCACTGGGTAGTGGGTATACGGTTAGGAGTAGGCTCAGCAAAAGTCCCAATCAGGTGTGTTTCTAGAAGGAGGCCTCGATAAAGCCCAAAGCAATGGACTCCCATTCCTCCATGGCCGCCATTTTTCCAATAAAAAAAAAACAGAACCTCAGCCGGTATGGCTCCTAGGGCTGCTTCAATATCCTAGTTCAGTAGGCTGGGTGTAGGTCCTAATCTACCGTATAGGTATTATGGGCTGCAAGCCTTGTGATGGCTATCTCCGATCTTCCATTTACTGCGTCTGTAGTAGTCTATATCTGCTTGGCTGCATTATGGAGCTTAAAATAGTGAATACTTTTCATAGATACCCAAACTTGGTTTAGTGAGGTATTTTATGATGAAACCTTGTAGGGATCTTTAGCAAAATAGCAATATCATAAATTAGACTATGTTTTTTACCCCCGATATTTGAATTAAGAGACTGAGCTCTTGCAAAGTACGTCCGACATCTTAGGTAGTTGACTCCGCCCCCCCAATAATTCCTATTTAAAACTAAACACTTACCTATAAAATAAACCCTAAGCTAGCTACAGTACGACTAATAGATACATTGTATCTATCTTAGGATTTATTTTTATTTCACAGGTAAGTTTGTATTTATTTTAACTAGGTAGACTAACTATCTAGTTAAAATAAATACAAATGTACCTGTAAAATAAAACCTAACCTTAGTTACACTAACACCTAATCTTACACTACAATTAAATAAATTACATTAATTAAATACAATTAAATTACACAAAATAAAAAAGAAATTATCAAATATTTAAACTAATTACACCTAATCTAATAGCCCTAATAAAATAAAAAAGCCCCCCCCAAAAAAAAAAAAAAACCTAGATTACAATAAACTGCCAATGGCCTTATAAGGGCATTGCCCAAAGAAATCAGCTCTTTTACCTGGGGAGCTACATTTTTTTAGATAGGATTTTATTTGGGGGATTGGTTGTGTGGGTGGTGGGTTTTACTGTTGGGGGTTGTTTGTATATTTTTTTACATGTAAAAGAGCTTATTTCTTTGGGGCAATGCCCCGCAAAAGGCCCTTTTAAGGGCCATTGGTAGTTTATTGTAGGCTAGGGTTTTTTTTATTTTGGGGGGCTTTTTTATTTTGATAGGGCTATTAGATTAGGTGTAATTAGTTTAAATATTTGATAATTTCTTTTTTATTTTGTGTAATTTAGTGGGTTTTTTTTTTGTAATTTAGTTAATTGTATTTAATTAATGTAATTTATTTAATTGTAGTGTAAGGTTAGGTGTTAGTGTAACTCAGGTTACATTTTATTTTACAGGTAAATTTGTATTTATTTTAACTAGATAGTTAGTAAATAGTTAATAGCTATTTACTAACTAGTCTACCTAGTTAAAATAAATACAAACTTACCTGTAAAATAAAAATAAAACCTAAGATAGATACAACTATAGATGTAACTATTAGTTATATGGTAGCTAGCTTAGGGTTTCTTTTATAGGTATTTAGTTTTAAATAGGAATTATTTAGTTAATGATAGGAATTTTTTATTAGATTTATTTTAATTATTTCAAAGTTAGGGGTGTTAGGGTTAGACTTAGGGCTAGGTTTAGGGGTTAATAACTTTTAGTATAGTGGCGGAGACATTGGGGGTGGCAGATTAGGGGTTAATAAGTGTAGGTAGGTAGCGACGACATTGGGAGCAGCAGATTAGGGGTTAATAATAAGTGTAATGTAGGTGACAGCGATGTTAGGGGCAGCAGATTAGGGGTTAATAAGTGTAGGTAGGTGTCGGCGATGCCAGGGGCAGCAGATTACGGGTTAATAAGTGTAGATAGGTGGCAGCAACATTGGGGATGGCAGATTAGGGGTTAATAAGTGTAGGTAGGTGGCAGCGACATTGGGGGCGACAGATTAGGGGTTAATAAGTGTAGGTAAGTGGTGGTGACATTGGGGGCAGCAGATTAGAGGTTAATAAGTGTAGGTAGGTGGCGGCAACATTGGGGCTGGAAGATTAGGGGTTAATAAGTGTAATGTAGGTTTCGGCAATGTCAGGGCCGGCAGTTTAGGGGTGTTTAGACTCAGGGTTTATGTTAGGTGTAAACATAACTTTTGTTTTCTAATAGGAATGGGGCTGCATTACGGAGCTTTACACTCCATTATTGCAGGTGTTTTCCTATTTTTTTAGCCGGCTCTCCCCATTGATGTCTATGGAGAAATCGTGCACGAGCACGTAAAACCAGCTCAAAGCAGCACTGGTATTTGAGTGCGGTATGGAGCTCAATTTTGCTCAACGCTCAGATATTGCCAGCTAATGCCGGGTTTATGAAAACCTGTAATAGCGGCGCTATAGGGAGGTGAGCAGTGGAAATAACTTGCAAGTTAGTACTGAACCGGTTTTACCTCAAAACTCGTAATATAGCCGTATGTTAGGTGTTAAGAAAATAAAACACACAGACCTTCAATAGCCTTATCGCACAGAACATAAATGATGACCAATTTTATAGACAGGGTCCAACAATACAACAGAATAATTCATAGTGCTGTTTTATTATGTTGCACAAATCTCAGACCTCAATAAACGACTCAATGAGTATTTGTGGAGGGATTCCCCACCCTGGGTATCAGATTACCAATCCAATTCGTCGAGTCGAGGTGCCACTGCCTCTCAACCTACCTCCACAAGCCCACCTCAAGCTCAGAGAAAACAGTGCCAATCTAGATTGGTATTTAGGCCATGAGGTTGTATGGTATTCAGTCTATTGATCCATCTTGCATCAGTCTGAAGTAGACATTGTTCCCTGTCCCCTCCTCAAAGGGGTATATGGTCAATAAGATGAAATCTTAGGTCACTTATGGGCTTTTCTGATAGAAGATCTGTGATTGGCCATCCTTGTCTTGATAGTTTTGCCTACATAGAAGAGACCACAGCAACAGTTCAGCAGGTAGATCACATATTTCGTTGTATGGAGTTAGATAGTGTTGTATTTCATATTTTTTTTTGCTATTGGGATGGCGGAAAAAACAGCCTGGTATCATATTATTACACATTGTACAACTTGGGCATCTGAAACACCCACATTTTTTCGGCTTTTATAACCATGGTTTGGGATCATAACAATACACAGGATGTGATTTCATAAGGATATCCTTTATGATCTTGCTTCTTCTGAAGCCGACTCTAGGTGGTGGTGAGCGAAAAAATAGAACATATTCTTCTTTGTGAAGAACATTGGAATATAAAATATTAATAGTTCATGTTGGTTTTGCGTGCAAGTGAGGGTGTTAGATTTTTTCCCACTTTTCATGGTTCATTGAAGTCTACAGGGAAAAAGTTAATGTGGTCGCAATAGTCAAACTTCTGTTGTTTTGCATGCATCAGAAATGTTTTTCTTTCAACTTGTGATACACTCACAAAAAGCCTCCATCTAGCGAAGATAAAGCACGAGCAGGAGTGCAATCTACTGCTCCACTCATTATATTGTTCCCATTGAGTCCATTTTAGCATAGCAAAAGTCAAGAATTTAATAATTCCTATTTAAATGTGTTCAACTCCATTAAGTTATATAAAATAGAATAAACTACAAATACTAAATCTTAAGTGAATTAAACTCTCACTACATTAAGCTTAGTAATTCACTCTATAAAAAAAAGTTTACTTCACTAGGCTACAGTGTTAGGGCTAGATTACAAATGGAGCACAAAATATTGCTTCTGCGAAAACGATATTTACGCTCAACTTAGTGATACCAGTGCATGCAAATGTGTGCTGGTACTACAAGCTAGGTGGTATGCGAAAACTTCAAGAGAAGCCTCGCTCTCATGCCATCAGACATGACATTAGAACTAGCGCAGTGAAGGGGGTAAGTCGCGCAGCAATGGGTAGCAAATCTATATATATATGTATATGCTTATATACATATATTTTTATTCATTAATATGTGTGTATATATATATATATATATATATATATATATATATATATATACATATATATATATATATATATATATATATATATATATATATATATATATACATATATATGTATATAAGCATATACATACATATTTACAGGGAACACACAGTTCCTATAGACCGCTATGTAAAGGCATTTTTCAGTGCCATTTTTTTCATGAAAAACTAAAAGACCCTTTATTTTGGGGTCAATTGGGGCACTTCTAGAAAATTAACCAGAGATCTGATCTCTGGTTAATTTTCTGAGCGCTGATGGTTGGTTATTTGTAGCTCGCCCGCAAACAGGCGAATTTGCCCATTTGTGGGTGTGCGATAAATGAGTGCTCCACTTGTAATCTGGCCTTTTGCATATTTTTTTAATAGTAAATACAAGAATACAAATTTGAAATTGAAGAGCTACACATTTCTTCCTATCCTTTGCTACAAACATACATACAAAATAGGTTAAAAAGGTTTTCTAATAAATTTTGAATGAGTAATTTTGCCACCTAATATAGAAATATTATCAAGGCCTATGTGAGCTGTAGAGCTTATAATTGATTATTTTTATTATTAATTCTCCATGGATCCTCACAGACATGACCAGCAGCAGTTAGTTTTTAAAATGAGCTATCAAAATCTAGTCCACTGATACATTATTAAAATAATTTTACAATGGAAGTGAATCTAAATGAAAAACATTTATAATAAACTGATCAATGCCAGCAGGAGAGGAAGGCCCCTGTGGAAAAGAAAAAAATGAGAATTAAGAAGAGTTAAAGCAGCTGCTAAATATTAGTATAATCTTGTGAGAAAAGGGAAAATATAAAAAGAGATCTTAACTATGTATAGCTAATTTTCAGTTTGATATCTATGAAAGGGAGTGAAAATAGGCCAATGTTGGCCATAATAGTTTTTGGTCATGTGTAATGTGACTTTTTTTCATGGAATTTCCAAAGTAAACACTTTTATACACTCAGGTGGCTTGAATTAGCACATGTGTACACATTATAAATTTGAGCAATAATAATATTTATATATATATATATATATATATATATATATCACTAGTTAAGTCATCTGCTGCTCCCAACACAGACTCAAAAAGTGCTGCCCCCCAATCTGCAGCCTTTCTTGCATAGGCTAAAATACGTCCCTGGTATAATGACATAAATGGAACATTTAAAAGGGGGTGATACTTTAACTAGGCACGAAAGACTAGATTATAAGACGAGCAGAAAAATATCGATGGTGCTTCTATTTTCTGTCTCATCTTAGTCCAAAGTTATGTTTTATCACTACAGTGTTAGTCTAGGGTGCGTTAACATCTGCATGACGGATCCCCCACATAATAGACTACTATGGGGGCATTTTGCGGGAAACAAGTACATTTCTTGCTGTTTTTACACAATCTGATCCTTTGTATGTTTACTTTGATTAAACAGATTTGTTTTTACTAAAGAGAACAGTTTTGTATCTCTTTAAAATAAGACTAAGGGTTAGACAAAGAGGGACACATTAAAGAGAGAGTAAATGGGAACAACTTTTTCTTACTGCTGATGATCCAATTAAATAAAGAACTAAAGCTGTTCACATAGAAGTACTGTACATGGAAGTGACTTGTAAAAATAGCAAATAATTTAAAGCTAATAATTTAAGTTTTTATGAGGTTCAAATAAAAGGCATAGGGCTCCATATACTAAGCAGTGAAAGCTGCTCCAGAGCCCTTGCGGGGCAGGTTCACATATGTAAGCTTGCTTGCAGCAATGTAAAAAGCAGAGGTCATTAGACCGCTGCTTTTTACACTCTAGCCCACCTCTAAGGTGGCGAGGAAAAATCACTGAGAGCTGACTCACTCTCGGTGATTGACAATTGCTTCTCTCACGCGATTGGTCACCCAAGAGAAGGGGTGGGCATTACATGCTCACTTGAGTGTGTATTGTTACAAATGGGCAGCGGAACCTGTTTGTCCGCTACCCGTATGTAGCAAAGGTGAGCGGACAACTTCTCGAGATGAGATGCTTGTCCGCTCGCTCCTTCCCACATGGGGCCCATAGACCCAATGTCTAATAAGATTACAAAAATTGATAATAGAGATTTACCATTTTCCTTAATATCAGGGATGAAAGGTGAATGAGAGTGTTACTGTTACTGTCAGCCAATAGGATTGACCTCACATTCTATTGGCTGTTCTGATCAGCCAATAGAATGCGAGGTCAATCCTATTGGCTGATTGCATCAGCCAATAGGATTTTTCCTACCTTAATTCCGATTGGCTGATAGAATTCTATCAGCCAATTGGAATTCAAGGGACGCCATCTTGGATGACGTCATTTAAAGGAACCGTCATTCATCTTTTAGTCGTCGGGATCGATGGATGCTCCGCGTCGGATGTCTTCAAGATGGAGCCGCTCCTCGTCGGATGGAAGAAGATAGAAGATGCCGCCTGGATGAAGCCTTCTGCCAGTCTGGATGTCCTCTTCTGTCCGGATAGGATGAAGACTTCTGCCGGTCTGGATTTCCTCTTCTGCCCGGATAGGATGAAGACTTCTGCCCCTTTGGAGGACCACTTGTGCCTGGCTGGGTGAAGACGTCTCAAGGTAGGGTGATCTTCAAGGGGTTAGTGTTAGGTTTTATTAAGGGGGGATTGGGTGGGTTTTAGAGTAGGGTTGGGTGTGTGGGTGGTGGGTTTTAATGTTGGGGGGTATTGTTTTTTTTTACATGTAAAAGAGCTGATTACTTTGGGGCAATGCCCCGCAAAAGGCCCTTTTAAGGGCTATTTGTAATTTAGTATAGGGTAGGGAATTTTTTTATTTTGGGGGGATTTTTTATTTTATTAGGGGGCTTAGATTAGGTGTAATTCGTTTAAAATTCTTGTATTTTTTTAATTTTCTGTAATTTAGTGGGGGGCTTTTGTACTTTAGTTAATTTTAGTTAATTGTAATTAGTTTTATTTAATTGTAGTTAATTTATGTAATTAATTTAATGATAGTGTTAGGTGTAATTGTAACTTAGGTTAGGTTTTATTTTACAGGTAATTTTGTCTTTTTTTTGTATTTTAGCTAGGTAGTTATTAAATAGTTAATAAAAAATTTAATAACTATTGTACCTAGTTAAAATAAATAGAAAGTTGCCTGTAAAATAAAAATAAATCCTAAAATAGCTACAATGTAATTATTAATTATATTGTAGCTATCTTATGGTTTATTTTATAGGTAAGTATTTAGTTTTAAATAGGAATTATTTAGTTAATAATAGTAATATTTATTTAGATTTATTTAAATTATATTTAAGTTAGGGGGTGTTTAGGTTAGGGTTAGACTTAGGTTTAGGGGTTAATTACTTTATTATAGTGGCGGTGGTGTAGGGGGGGCAGGATAGGGTTTAATATGTATAATGTAGGTGGCGGTGGGCTCCGGGAGCGGCGGTTTAAGGGTTAAAAAATGTATTTAGTTGTGGCGGGGTCCGGGATCGGCAGGATAGGGGTTAATAACTTTATGAAGGTGGCGGCGGTATAGGGGCAGCAGATTAGGGGTTAATATGTATAATGTAGGTGGCGACGGGATCCGAGAGCGGCAGTTTAGGGGTTAATATATTTATTATAGTTGCGGAGGTGTCCGGGACCGGCGGTATAGGGGTAAAACAGTATAGTATAGTGTGGGTGCTTAGTGACAGGTAGCAAGAAAGCTGCGAATAAGCCGATGAGCAGCGAGATCGATGACTGTTAGTTAACAACAGTCCGCTGCTCATCGCACCGTACTTGGTGCGCAGCTTTTTGACAGCTTTCTTGATAAATTTGGCAAACGTATTCTGGTCCGCGGCGGCGATGTTAGGCGAGCGTATTGGGGCAGTCGAATGCAGGCAAGTAGACAGCTTGATAAATAGAGGCCTTAAAGTAAAAGGGACAGTCAACTCCAGAATCTTTATTGTTTAAAAAGATAGATAATTCCTTTATTACTCATTTCCCAGTTCTGTATAACCAATACGGTTATATTAATATACTTTATATACACATACGCATACATATTTAGACATGTACAGTCATGGCCAAAAATATTGGCACCCCTGCATTTCTGTCAGATAATGCACCACTTCCCCAGAAAATTGTTGCAGTTACAAATGTTTAGGCATTCTCATGTTTATTTATTTTGTTTGTGGTGAAAAAAAAAGCCAAATCTGAAACATCCCACGCAAAACTCCAAAAATGAACTTGGCAAAATTATTGGCACCTTCTCAAAATTGTAAGAAATAATTGAATTACAAGTTTGTGATGCTCCTGTAATTTGTAATTAAACTCACCTGTATCAATTAACAGGTGCTGACAATATAGGAATCACACCGGCAACCATTTAAAATGGTGAAAAATGTACTAAACATTTCTGTTGTGTGTCTCTGTGTGCCACACTGAGCATGGAGAAGAGAAAGAGCAGCAAAGAATTGTCTGAGGATTTGAGAACAAAAATTGTTTAAAAACATGGACAATCTCAAGGTTACAAGTCCATCTCCAGAGATCTTAATGTTCCTGTGTTCACTGTGTGCAATATTGTCAAAAAGTTTACAGCCCAAAGCACTGTAGCTAATCTCCCTGGATGTGGACGAAAGAGAAAAATTGATCAAAGATTGCAATAAAGGATTGTTTGAATGGTGGATAAAGAACCTCAATCAACTTCAAGACGAATTCAAGCTGAACTTCAGGCACAGGGTAGAAATGTGTCAGCTTGGACCCCACTGCTGACACAGAAACATAAAAAAAGCCAGATTGGAGTTTGCCAAAACCTACCTGAGGGTGCCAAAATCATTTTGGGAAAATGTGCTGTGGACAGATGAAACAAAATTACAGCTTTTTTGTAAAGGCTGTCATTCTACTGTTTTCAGAAAAATAAATGATGAATTTAAAGAAAATAATACAGTCCCTATAGTCAAACATGGTGGAGATTCATTGATATTTTGGGGTTGCTTTGCTGCTTCAGTCACTGAATGTCTTGACTGTGTGCATGGCATTATGAAATCTGAAGACTACCAATGAATTCTGTGGTGCAGTGTAGGGCCCAGTGTCAGAAAGATGAGTCTCCATCAGAGGTCATGGGTCTTACAGCAGGACAATGACCCAAAGCACACATCAAAAAGCACCCAGAAATGGTTTTAGACAAAGTGCTGGAGAGTACTGAACTGGCCAGCAATGAGTACAGATCTCAATCCCATAGAGCACCTGTGGAGAGATCTCAAAACAGCAGTTAGGAAAAGGAACCCTTTCAATCTGAGAGACCTGGAGCAGTTGGCTAAAAAAAGAGGGGTAAAAAATTCCAGTAGATAGGTGTAAGAAACTCACTGATGGTTACAGGAAGCGATTGATGTCAGTTATTTTTCCAAGGGGCAAGGGGTGTGCTACCAAATATTAAATTGAGGGTGCCAATAATGTTGTCCAGTCCATTTTTCGAGTTTTGTGTGGATATGTCAGATTTGTCTTTTTTTTCTCCACTTTTTTTGTGTCATACCAATACAAACAAAATAAATAAACATGAGAATGCCTAAACATTTGTAATTGCAACAATTTTCTGGGCGAAGTGGTGCATTATCTGACAGAAATGCAGGAGGGCCAATATTTTTGGCCATGACTGTATATGTCTGTATCTTTATTTCAACTCGTAATAGCATGCTACTTCCGACACGTGCAAAGAGCTGTTATAAACCCCTTATCGCTCGTGCGCAACAGTTCATGTGCCACTCGTAATCTAGCCCAAGGTGTTTGCTGTCCTTTTAAGCATGTACATGAAACCCAGTGTATTAAAACACAGAAAGGTGGCAAAGACTGTTTAGTTATGACTTAAAACTTTAATCAATTAAGTTCAGTTACTTAATTATTTGTTCTGCTTTAACTGCTATGGACATATCTTTTCTTAAAAATAATTAATGCTGGCTGCATTCTCTTGTAAATGAAGAATAAAGATTTGCTGTACATGCGCGGCATTCAGTTTTGCCAAGAAAATCAGCATTGAATATTGGTTCACCTTGAATTCAATGTATAACTATTAGTATAAATGTTACTTACTATTTCAGTGTTACATTTGATATTCAAATGTTGGCTGTCATTCTATAGAAATATTTAAAGAACTGAATTAATGTCCAAGAGAACATTTGTTCTGCCAACTGAATATCAAAATACAGACATTTGTCCATCTGTAGTTATCAACACATAATGAACTGGCATTGGATTTAATTATATCTTCAGTTCATGAGCTATTTTTTTTAATATCTAAAACTGTACCTATAAATATAGACCTTTGTTCTTGCTTCCACGGTTTTCTATTAATGTGCACTGGTGCTTTGTTGTCAGAATTGATTCAAAATAGCTATCAACCTCAATTCCCGCTGAAAATATCATGTCTAGAGCAAATTTGACAGTTATATTAAAACATTACATAAAACAAATCAGCACCAGAATCATACTGTTAAAATCTAGGTCAGCATAAAAAATAGATAAATGTATTTATAATAGATCTGCATTTAAAAATAAGAACTTTTTCACAGATTTATGACTCTGAAACTAGAACATTAAATCATATATGATTTATATAAAATATTTGTTTAAAGAAGAATCTTGATAAAATAATTATAAGAATATAAGCAATACTAAAATGAAACACTCATTATAAAAGAACTACAACATTCATATTTTTTAAACAGAATGCATTAAAATGAAGGATGGCTATATATGAGTTTCATGATAACGTAAAAGAAAGGCATATGCAAATATTATTAATTTAGGAAGTTAGGGTTTAGCAAATTTGACAGATCACAGGTTAGCAGGCATCACTAATGGTGGACTGGAGAAGGTGTTGGTGGCAGATATCACCAGTGGTGAAGAAAGTGTTTGAGGTTGCAAGCATCTCAAGTGGTGGAGAAGATATTGGTGGTGTCAGGCATCACAAGTGGCAGAGAAGGTGTTGATGGTGGAAGGCATCACAAGTGGTGAAGGTGTTGGTGGTGGTAGGCATCACAAGTAATGGAGAAGGTGACGGTGGTGGCAGGCATCACAAGAAGTGGTGAAGGAAATGTGGTGGCAGGTATCACAAATGATGGAGGATGTGTAATGGTGGCAGGCATCACAAGTGGTGGAGAAGTAAAGGTGTTGGCAGGCATCACAAATGGTAGAGAATATGGCATTGTGGCAGGCATCATAAGTGGTGGAGAAAGTTAGGTAGTGGTAGACTGGCATCAATGGAAATGGAGAAAGTGTCATGGTGGCAGGTATCACAAGTGGGGGTAAAAGGATAGGTAAAAGGATAGGTGGTAGCAGGCATCACAAGTGGTGGAAAAAGATAGGTGGTGGCAGGCATCACAAATGGTGGAGAAGGTGTTGGCGGTCGAAGGCATCATAAGTTTTGGAGAAGCATACTACAGAAGCAGTGTCACTTCTGTGACTGATGAAACAGTGATATAGGAACATTAAGTGGCAAGTATCAATGCTATGGAACACTCTGTTTGTTTCTAGGGTAATCAGCAATCTACACTAAGGGGACGATTTATCAAACCTTCAACTGTGAATGCACTGGAAGTCTGCCTTAAATTAGACACAAAGTTGATCCACCCTAGTTAACACAGCATCAATGTTGAAATGTTGGACATAATATATGCTCCCGCAAGATCAATCCGATGCAAATAGTTGCTTGAGTTATTTGAGTGTAATACAGATCATCTGCCTTCACATTAGACTCTATTTGAGTGTATTACTGAAGATCCACCTTCACATTCAACTCTATTTGACCCTCTCACCGATTTATCAAACATTTAGCATGTACGCTCGCGTCTATGCCGACGCAGCGTACCTATCCTTCAAACCACCACCTCTAAGGCCGGGAATGCCATAGAAATCAATGGGAGTCTGAAAAGGTTTTGTTCTATGCTGTTTGTCATTGCAGACAGTTAACAATGAACGTGCAGAATTAATGAACCATCTGAATCATGAAGTATAATAAAAGTGTTTCATGTCCCTTTAACCTTTTTTTGATAATAAAATATATTAAGATCTGCCCTTATTACTAAATAAAATCAAGTAGGGAAATGTTATAATCACATGTAATTTCAAGGGACAGATTAATTTTGAAAGCATTTTTAGAAATCGTTGGTTTATTCTTATTTATTATTATTTGTTTTTTTTATCATTTTAGCCTGCCATGTAAGTTTATAATGACTAAACCACCTATAATGACAGGTAATGCCTGTCTGTCAGCAGCACTGGTAGATATAGAAATAACAATTAAATACTTTACATAATATAGCTAACTTCCTTTTTTTGATAAATCTATTTGCACCATGTTTAAAACATGGAAGTCCCACTCTCCACTTCGCACCAAATTTGATGCAAACTAATAACATTTTCCACCACTTTTTATTGTGAAATGCATAATCACATGATTAATTAAATCAGTCAATCTGATTTAAATATACATTTTCTACTATCACTAACTAATCAAATTGCTCTATACTTGTGTCATTTATCACTCATCAGAACTTGTAAGTGCCATTTGTTATATTGTGTATTATACTTTGAAAGTATGTATATGTGAAATTAGTATTGAAGATAAACATTGATGATGACATTAGGCCACACAGTGTAATATTTTTTACAATGATTTTAATAATCAAATGATGTTTGATTCAATATAATCTTATGCTTATAGCTCAGAGGGATAGTTTACCTAACATTAAACTGTCATGAATCAGATACAGCAGAAATTAAAATCACCTCTTTAATGTCATCCTATTTTCTTCCTTCTCTTGAATTTAATTTTCATTAAGAAATGTACTTTTAAATGTCAGCCCATTTTTCCACAGCTGTGTAGGAGTGGTGTTTAAAACAAGACTTCAATCAGGAAGTGATACACAGGCGCAGAAAGAAAACTTGCCCAGCTCTTAAAATATCCATTGTTTGGAAATAAATACATATGATACCCAGATTACGTTATATTCACAAATAATCTTGCTCAGAATAATAATATATTTACAATATATACATATTGTTGTATAAATAAACACAGAGCTATGAAAGATAACACATGTAAATATGTATGCAAAAGATTTCTGACATAACACACATATATTTTCACATTATATATATATATATATATATATATATATATATATATATATAAATATATATAAAAGCATATCATGATTTCTAAAAATACAAATACACATTAACTTATGTGAAAATATCATATAGCAGATTTTTTTGTATAAAAAATAAATAGAAACATAACTTTCTATGAGATATTGTTTGTTCAGGTATAAATCTAACTATTTCTTGGACATTAGCTGACATTAGCTGATGGAGAAATAAAAGATACCCAGATTACGTTATATTCACAAATAATCTTGCTCAGAATAATAATATATTTACAATATATACATATTGTTGTATAAATAAACACAGAGCTATGAAAGATAACACATGTAAATATGTATGCAAAAGATTTCTGACATAACACACATATATTTTCACATTATATATATATATATATATATATATATAAATATATATAAAAGCATATCATGATTTCTAAAAATACAAATACACATTAACTTATGTGAAAATATCATATAGCAGATTTTTTTGTATAAAAAATAAATAGAAACATAACTTTCTATGAGATATTGTTTGTTCAGGTATAAATCTAACTATTTCTTGGACATTAGCTGATGGAGAAATAAAAGAATAGCTTAAAAAAATGTGCTTGTTCATGGACAGTAATGAAATGATATAAAAATGGTCTTCATTTGATGGACATTCAGGGTAGATCATTTGATAAATAAGGATATCCTTGATCAATGACTCTTATTTATCAATAGTCCGATGCTAATTGTGCCGGACTTGAAGCGCGTGTTTTTGACAAACTTGTTGACAAATAAGGCAGTCGAATGTAGATTTGCATCAGCAATGTATGGCGAGCGTATAGCCCATCGTGAATGCGTTAAGATTGACTCTTTGATAAATCGGCCCCTTATTGTACTTTTGACCTAAACCATCTTTTATAGTTATTGTAGCTCCTGTGCATTATAGGCTAGGAGCATACACACCTCAATGCACTCCTTTGTTCATTCAAAATGAAGTAAGTTTAAATGCTTGTTACATTGAGCTACAACAGATATATGTGTGTTTGAGGCACTAGAAACATATGACTGTGACTTGATAAAACAAATCGCCACTAAGAAGATTCTACAGCAACTGCAGACACAATAGTGGTGGATCTGATGTAGTACAAGGATTGTATTAGGTGACACATGATACTTTGATGCAGCTACTTCAGGAAAAATGTTGATTGAGTGGTGAACTCACTGTTCTGCTGACCATACATTGTTTGAATAGGATACAAACTATATACTCGCAAAAAATTTAAACTGATGATCCTGGAGAACTGCATTCTATGACCTCTATTTATCAAGGTCTGTCAGACCTGATCCGACAGTGCGGATCAGGTCCGACAGACCTCGCTGAATACGGCGAGCAATATGCTCGCTGTATTCAGTATTTCACCAGCAGCTCACAAGAGGGTGTCAATCAACCCGATCGTATTCGATCGGGTTGATTTTCGGCGATGTCTGTCCGCCTGCTCAGAGCAGGCGGACAGGCTATGGAGCAGCGGTCTTTGTGACCGCTGCTTCATAATTGCTGTTTCTGGCGAGCCTGCAGGCTCGCCAGAAACATGGGACATCAAGCTCCATTCGGAGCTTGATAAATATGCCCCTATGGGTCAACAGTGTTTTTCCCAGGAAGTTTGAGAGCTAGGTTTTGAAATGCTGCTGCATTTAAGACAATCTTAAGTTTGAATAAAACATAAACAGTCAGCCTGTAGCCCTGAAAAGTTCACGTGTTAAGGTTGGGTGCAATCCCAAAGAACCAGGAAGAAAAGTTGAATACCCTAGAATTTTCCTACTCACCATTAATCTTGCCTTCATGTTGATGTGGCTAGTCCTATCCATGGCCAAACTTGCCTTATTGTGACTAATGCCTACTTCAGGTGGCCTGAGATGATTTACAATTATTTGATAGATTGTTAGAACAATAGACACATTGGTTCAGTCTCATTTTTGTAGGAAATGAAAAAAAAGTTTATTTAAAAAAAAAATGTAAACATTGAAAAAAATTGAATAATCTTTCTTGATGTGCCAATCCAACAAACAAAAATAAATGTCACTGAATAAGTATAACTTTAATTATAAGGGTTGTAGGCAAGAGTAAAATTGTGATAAGTATAAAACCCCTTAGAATAGATAAATGCTATTTGTATGAAGCAAAGAACCTGTTGTAATTGGCAAGTTATAGTTATGGGGCCTGTGTTTAGGATGAGAAATAGGCTAGCAGCATAAAGGATAAGAATTAATTTTATTGAATTAAGGACATTCATTTTGTTGACAGAAAAAACGTTCTTGGAATTGAAACCAAGTAATACAGACTTACTGTAAGAAGTAAAAAAATCAAGGTCATAGTAAAAGCTCAGGTAAGACAGACCTGTCAGGTAGCAGTGGTTTAACTTGTACATTAAGCCATTTAACACAACACAGTATAGTTTTCATCACATTACATGGAATAACATGACCTATTGCATTTTAGCTGTTGTTTTATGGTGCAACTATTCATTCTACCCTAACTTGCATCATATTAGGAATAGGCTTAAACAAACCCTCAAATGCCTATAATTATATTGCTAGGAGCTTGGTAATGTACAAAGATGAGACATCAGTTTTCTCAATAATGTTAGTTAAAACGTTTGTGTCCAGAATATAGCTAAGTTAAAGAACTTAAAGAAGGGACTAAGTTAAAGAACTTATCTTGGCCATAATCAAGTGACTAATTTGACTTTCTTTCTAGAGTCTTATGAATCTTGAGCAGATAATGAAATATTGAAGTGTTGGAACATTAATGTAATTAACAGCTCCGAATATTTTTCTAAAATAAAACATTATTGAAAAGTTTCAATATTGGACAGAATGGTTATGTATTTGATTGTTGGATTAGATTTAAATTTAAATATTCTCAAGACATCTGTAAGAGATTGTCTAATAAAACATTACCACTTTACAAGACTCTATAATGAACATCTCTCAATTTTACTTGCTCCTTCAAAGTAATCCTTTGCATCAACTAAATCAGAAAGTTTTACACTTAATCTTTAAAAGTATTATGAAAACTTCTAGGGTATTCTCAAAAATATTTACAGCATAAAAATATGCTTTTGTGGTTAAATCTATTTAAATCCAAATTTTGTTCATTAATTTACATACCCAGCGGTTGTTAACTACTCACCCTTAAATTTTGAAGATCTACAACTTAGCATTGTTGTCTAAATAAAAAAAAAAAACATGACCATCAGATTTACAGGCATGATGTTGTGTAATGGATGTCTAGATTGAAGCACAACAACCATTTCATAATATTTTTTGAAGTTTGTTTTCTAAAGAACTTATTAACATGACAGTTAATTGAAGTTTGTCAGACACTTTAATATTTCAAGTGGATTAGAAAGGCTTCAAATTTGAAAACCACTTGAAAAGCAAAACATGTGCACTTCTTTTTTTCTTAGCTTTAACTGAAGATATTTACCTCTTTTAATCTCAGTAGAGGGTACGTTATTTTGTTCTGAAGCACACAATACTAGCATTTGTTAGCCCTTTAAATAGAAATGATTATAACTTTATTTATTATGAAAGCTAACAGTGAAAATGCTATTAGTAAGTACTTGGCAAACAGGATTTATTTTTCATGTCCTCCCACATAATCAAACCATCTGTGATCATTTTCAAATATCTCTTTGACTGACAACTGCTTAATGAACCTATACAGAAATAACTATTAAAACCTATGACAATGTAAAAAAACAGTGAAGGTGTTTTTCTTACACAAATAAAAGCTTACATTTTATAGATTGATGATGAATCTATGAGAAATATACATTTATGTCCTATTAAATACCTATTAAATTATATCTACTTTACTAGCAATTAAAATAATTTATATTTAATTAGAAACACAATTAAAAGAATTGTAAATATTTACTTCAATGAATATAAAGGACACCAAACCCATTTTTAATGTACAGTATATGGATACTAGCAAAATAAATGCTAGCGACATTAGGGACAAATATAAATGAGCTACTAAACTTATACAAACAATCACTGTGCAAAATTCAGCAGGAATGGGTTTCTAAAGTTTGGATTCCAGCCTTATTGTGGGATTGAGGGGGAGGGACAATTTCAGAGTTAAATTACAAGAAAAGAGAGCAAAATCAACTTTGAAAGCACATTGCAAAAAATTGTCCTATGCATAATTAACCCTTTAAGCTAAATGGATGTAGGTACTACATTATTTCACATAGCAAAAAATTGTCCTATGCATAATTAACCCTTTAAGCTAAATGGATGTAGGTACTACGATCAGTTTTCTGGGCTAACTTTGCCCAGAAAACTGTGTTGATGTAGTACCTATGTCCAACACTCTGGTTGATGCTGTGGTCCTAGCTGTCATCTTTGACAGTGGAGACTGCAGCCAGAGAAAGAAGGCATCTCCTTTCATATGGTAAAAAAACAACTAATCATTCTTATTTTACTATATGAAGTCAGATCTGTATGGGCTTGTGGTGATGCCGTGGGTGGTTTTGGAGGCAGAGATGGAAATGGGTGGTGCATTTTGGGAGCAGGAAGCGGAGCGTTCTCTACACTGAAATTTTTTTTCTCTGATCTATAGAAACAGCTTACAGCAGAGGGCATGGTGGTCTGTATTAACAATCACTTGGAGGGGGTGGGGTTTCTTGGGATTGCTACACTACAAAATTGTTTTTTATTAATAAATTACTAAAAAAAAAAAGAAGAAAATTACTATAAACTGGGTATTGACAGACAACTGCCAGTACATAATATGGGTGCTACTAGTTAGAAGGGGGAGGGTTAGAGAGCTGTTTTGGAGGGATCAGGGAAGTGGGGAGATCGAAGAGGAATCCCTAAATCTAAGTCTAACCCTAACCCTAACACCCCCTAACTTAAATATAATTTAAATAAATCTAAATAAAAATAACTATCATTAACTAAATTATTCCTATTTAAAACTAAATACTTACCTATAAAATAAACCCTAAGCTAGCTACAATATAACTAATAGTAACATTGTATATAGCTTAGGGTTTATTTTTATTTTACAGGCAAGTTTGTATTTATTTTAACTAGGTAGAATAGTTATTAAATAGTTATTAACTATTTAATAACTACCTAGTTAAAATAAAGACACATTTACCTGTAAAATAAAACCTAACCTAAGTTACAATTACACCTAACACTACACTATAATTAAATAAATTACCTACATTAACTACAATTAACTACAATTAAATAAAATTATCTAAAGTACAAAAAAAACCCCACTAAATTACAGAAAATAATAAAATAATTACAAGTTTTTAAACTATTTACACCTAATCTAATCCCCCTAATAAAATTAAAAAGCTCCCAAAATAATAAAAAGCCCTACCCTACACTAAATTACAAATAGCCCTTAAAAGGGCTTTTTGCGGGGCATTGCCCCAAAGTAATCAGCTCTTTTACCTGTAAAAACAGTAACACTAGACACGGCAGTTCAACTACAGACTGAAGTGTTTGGGTCAATGAGCCAATCACAGTAGGCACGCTATACTCTCTTTCAACCAATCATTAAGTGAAGCGCCGGGCTAATGAGCCGAGGATGCTATAACATTGACAGCTGTCACTACCTACGAGTATTTGTCTGTACTGGGATGTCTCAAATCTATCATTTATAATACATCTTACTTAAAGATATTGAGTGGAAAAGCAGCTGCCATTTTAGATGGCAAGAGACAAGAGATACATAGATATATATATCCCTCGCTCACAACACTTTCCATTGATAGTCTTAAATGCCGCTATGCATCGACACGACATATAACCACTCCCTCCTTTCATTACAAATCTCACTAACCATATGAATCATTATGTGTAACACCTTCCTTATAGGTGCCTTCCTTATAGACCTATTAAAGAACAGATGTAGATATGACTGACATACTTCAGCTAGTCATGCGCAATGGGTTTAGCTACACGCCGATTATGAAGTTATCATTATTTTGATACATTGTTCATCGCCACTTTTGTGTATACAGATTATAGTTACAACACACATTGAGAACATCTAAGAATCATCCGACCTGTAAAAAGTTTTCTGGGTATGTTTATTTATTTTGATAGCTTAGTTTTATGGTAAACGATGTGCGTTATATTGTTTTAATCCCACAACCTGAGATGTCTATTGCACTAACTACGAAATGGAGGTTCATGTTGTTTATTTATTTGTATATCCTTTTCTATCAATTGCGATTTTTATATAGTTTGATTTTACTCACTACCAAATGCAGATACAAATGAGATGTTTATTTATTTCAACATATGTTTAATGACCTTTTTTGTTATTAACATTCTGATTGGCCAATAGGTTACCTCCTGTTCATCTTGGCCCCTCCTATAACCATGTGAGTCCATTTGTTTGTAATTAGATGTATGGTATATATATATATGTAGCAAGTGTTCTAATAACATTGTATGAAGCCTGATGAAAAAGCCTTGAGCTGAGAAACACGTCGCCTGTGTTTTTAACTTTTTAATAAAACAATTTTTAACTTGGAACACTTGCTACCATCTTTTCTGTGAATTGTCCCTCCTGCTAAGGGATCCCTTTTGGGTTTATCCTGTTATTGGTTGATTTCTGGATCCACACTGTCCCGAGTGCCCCTTATCAAGTCTGGTGGGTGACTGAATTGATCCCATCCTGCTCCTATAGCATCAAGGGAGATGCTACAACTATTGTGAGTACCTCTCTTATCATTGGCTCTTTATTACCACTGTTCCGGCTATAATAGGCCATACTGGCACCTGTGTCTCTCTTATCTTTCTGAATACAGATACTACACCTTTGCGGGAGTTTGGTCTGCTGGATGACTGTAATAGATCCCAGACTGTCTCTACAGCACTGATTGAGGTGCTTTCTTAAATGTGAGTTTATTCCTCATATACTCATTAATTTGTTCTGGATCAAACAATATTGGGCCATGTGGTGCATCTGTCTCCTCTTGTCTTTGTAGATTGCTACTCATAAATTGAGATTTGTATTACAATGGAATCCAAACTCTGATTCATTATTCTTATCTTAAAATAACAAGAAAATTGAATTAGAGTATCCATATTAATATAGATCAATTTGAATGGATTAGGTAATGTTATGTCCATGTTTGTAAGACAAAGAAAAATTAGAATGAGACATACTATACTGTGACGAACACTGGCTCGAGGTTCCAGCACCAACATCCATATCTGTAAAAAGATTCAATCAGGATTGGATATCATTAGAACAAATCAGGCCATGGAAACGAACAATCAGATATATTTTTGAGAATTGAAAAAGTAAAATTATATTTGTCTTCAAGTGAGTTCATTGTTTTACAAATTAATTTCTAAATAAAGAGATCATGTGTTCTTATTTACAATTTTTTATGTTGTTGAATGTCGCTTTAAGTTATTTTTTGTCTTCTTGCATTGTCATCAATTGTTAGACCTTGTTCAATTTTTATTTTGATCTTGCTAGTATAGCTTTTCTAATGTAGAAGATTGTAAATAAGGCTACTGTATTCTTCACATATATACTAATTAACGTATACATTTGACCAACATGTCTAAAGTAATGCCACTGTTACAGCAATCACATGTTCACGTCTCTGCGCAATTATATCTTTCATGATCATTGCACAATTATTGAAAGTGCAATTGCGCATCCGTGATTCTAAATTGATTTGGATATAGTAGTGTGAGTAGTATAATTTCGAAAGACTTCAAATATCTTTCCAATCGGGTGTATTGCAATATTCCAGTTGGATATTTTTAAATATTGAATGATACAAATTAATATTTATAACTTTTGTATGATTCGATATTCAATGTATAAAATGGCAGATGATATTGATTTCATGGATGCGTAATTTAATTTTAGCTCTGTGACGCATTTTCTGGAGAGCGCAAGAAACATAATTCCTATTTCATGTGTGACAAATCTAAATTCAGATATCTAAACATCATATGTAACTTGTGTTGTGAGATCTATATAGGTTGAATATATGACTATATACATTGCTTAAATATATACTCAAATATTAATATATAATATGAAGTCTGATATTTACCTGGTTCAGATTCTCTCCTTCCTTCTCCCAGGTCACCGATTGGAGAAGCTTCTGCACTGGGCTCTGGGTCTTGAGTGTCAGAGCCAGCAACTGGGGATTGAGAAGAAGTCGAGGAGCGTGCGGAGGCAAATCTGCTGGGGAAACGGAGATTGAGGAGGGTGCATAAAGTCTCCTCATAATTTTGCAGGTATAGTTTCCATGGGGGTGGATCCTGCTTTCCATCCCTCCGACGTGCTTTTACCCACTACTTCATGAGGCAGACTTTATTGCGAAGCCGCAACCTCATATCCCTAAATCTCCACATGATTTGATCCGGGGGCCTCTGGATGTCACACACAGCATTAACATCTTGGGTGAAAGACAACCAGAAGGCCTTCCTAATTTATCGGCTTTGTCAACTTCTTCTTGTTCACAAACAGCTGTGGATAAAACTCCTCGATGGCGTTGACCAATGCAGCACTTTACGCCCGTGTGAACCTGGGAGACGTCATGCCTGCCGAGTTTATTTAGAAATGTAATAATATATATATATATATATATATATATATATATATTCTGTATATACCAGCAGGCATTAGAGAACTGACAAAAATGGCAACGTGTAATAGACCTTTATATGGTGAAATAAACATAATATGCACCATATTGCAATTTTGTTATCATGTCATTGAGGCCATAGTGACTCATGTTATGTTTGTGTTATGAACTCTGATTGGCCGATCATTAATGTTTCATGGATTCATATCTTTGTATCTTCCATACACATACCTCCTGGGGGTGCTGTTACTACATTTGGCATGTAGACTTATTTGTAATTTATAGGACTGTTATGCGTATATGTGTGACGCAGATTTAATATACGTGATCCGTTAAATATTAATATATTAAGTTTACATTTGATCTCGATTTGTTTTTTACTCATGATAGTAAATATAATCCAGTCACATTAGTAAATGTTTTACACATTTCAATGTTTAATATTGATCAGCTTATTTAATATAAATATCATTTTTTTTAAAAAGTAAACATTGTATGTATTCATTGTTTTGTAAAGAAATATCGTGACTCATTGGGAAGTATTGACTTTGCTCTATTAAATGTCTTTAGAATCCCAACAATGCACATCGATTGTGTGCTAATGCGTGACATTAGAATCGAAGTTTTAAAGATGCGAATCTCGTGTTGCAAGATACGTTTACCATGCTATATTTCTGAAATACGTAATTTGTATTTATAATGGACGTAACTTTGATCAAAATGTTTTAACATTTTTAAATCAACGTTTGTTCATTGTTAGTAAATAAAAATTGAGCTTGTATTGGTCTGAACTGCTCACATATATTTTTTGGCAACGGCGTTTTTATTTTTAAAGGGACATTATACCCAAATATTTTCTTTCATGATCCAGATAGAGAATACAGTTTTAAACATTAATATGTAACTGTATCTATTTAGCTTATTCTTTAGATATCCTTTACAGAATAAATAGCAATGCACATGGTTGAGCCAATCACACAAGGCATCTCTGTGCAGCCACCAATCTTCAGCTACTGAGCATATCTAGATATGGTTTTAAAGTAAAGTATATCAAAAGAATGAAGGTAATTAGATGATGGAAGTGCATTTTAATGTTTGAAATATATATTTTCTAGAGGAATCAGAAAAATAACATTTTTGGATTGATGTCCCTTTAATGAACTGATATACAATATTAAAATTTATCTAAAGACATCTGTATAAACAATGTAAATATGCATTGTTGCCCACCCACAAATAAGTAGATATTGCACAGTAATGGTTTGCTGATCAAAAGCTTATGCATCTCGTTTGTGCAAACTTAGAATAACATGTGAAGAAACCATATGTGTTTATTAAAGCCCATTTATTTTTAAATAATAATTACATTGTAGCTATTTTAGGATTAATATTTATTTTACAGGTAACTTTGTATTTATTTTAACCAGGTACAATAGCTATTAATAGTTAATTACTATTTAATAGCTACCTAGTTAAAATAATTACAAAATTACCTGTAAAATAAATCCTAACCTAAGTTACAATTAAACCTAACACTACACTATCAATAAATAAATTAAATAAAATACCTACAATTATCTACAATTAAACCTAACACTACACTATCAATAAATAAATTAAATAAAATACCTACAAATAAATACAATTAAATAAACTAACTAAAGTACAAAAAAATAAAAAAAGAACTAAGTTACAAAAAATAAAAAAATAATTTACAAACATTAGAAAAAGATTACAACAATTTTAAGCTAATTACACCTACTCTAAGCCCCCTAATAAAATAACAAAGCCCCCCAAAATAAAAAAATGCCCTACCCTATTCTAAAATACAAATAGAAAAGCTCTTTTACCTTACCAGCCCTTAAAAGGACCTTTTGCGGGGCATGCTCCAAAGAATTCAGCTCTTTTGCCTGTAAAGAAAAACATACAATACCCCCCCAACATTACAACCCACCACCCACATACCCCTAATCTAACCCAAACCCCCCTTAAATAAACCTAACACTAAGCCCCTGAAGATCTTCCTACCTTGTCTTCACCACGCCGGGTATCACCAATCGGTCCAGAAGAGGCTTCGAAGTCTTCATCCAAGCCCAAGCGGGGGCTGAAGAGGTCCATCATCGGGCTGAAGAGGTCCATCATCGGGCTGAAGTCTTGCTCCAAGCGGCGGCTGAAGAAGTCCATCATCGGGCTAAAGTCTTGATCCAAGTGAGCGCTGAAGAAGTCCATCATCGGGCTGAAGTCTTCTATCAAGCGGCATCTTCAATCTTCTTTCTTCCGGAGCCATCTTCTTCCAGCCAACGCGGATCCATCCTCTTCTACCGATGCCTACTCGCCGAATGACGGTTCCTTTAAATGACGTCATCCAAGATGGCGTCCCTTGAATTCCGATTGGCTGATAGGATTCTATCAGCCAATCGGAATTAAGGTAGGAAAATTCTGATTGGCTGATGGAATCAGCCAATCAGAATCAAGTTCAATCCGATTGGCTGATCCAATCAGCCAATCAGATTGAGCTCGCATTCTATTGGCTGTTCCGATTAGGGGTATGTGGGTGGTGGGTTGTAATGTTGGGGGGTATTGTATGTTTTTTTTACAGGCAAAAGAGCTGAATTCTTTGGGGCATGCCTCGCAAAAGGCCCTTTTAAGGACTGATAAGGTAAAAGAGCTTTTCTATTTGTATTTTAGAATAGGGTAGGGCATTTTTTTATTTTGGGGGGCTTTGTTATTTCATTAGGGGGCTTAGAGTAGGTGTAATTAGCTTAAAATTGTTGTAATCTTTTTCTAATGTTTGTAAATTATTTTTTTATTTTTTGTAACTTAGTTATTTTTTTATTTTTTGTACTTTAGTTAGTTTATTTAATTGTAGGTAATTGTAGGTATTTTATTTAATTAATTAATTTATTGATAGTGTAGTGTTAGGTTTAATTGTAACTTAGGTTAGGATTTATTTTACAGGTAATTTTGTAATTATTTTAACTAGGTAGCTATTAAATATTTATTAACTATTTAATAGCTATTGTACCTGGTTAAAATAAATACAAAGTTACCTGTAAAATAAATATAAATCCTAAAATAGCTACAATATAATTATAATTTATATTGTATCTATATTAGGGTTTATTTTATAGGTAAGTATTTAGCTTTAAATAGGAATAATTTATTTAATAAGAGTTAATTTATTTTGTTAGATAAAAATTATATTTAACTTAGGGGGGTGTTAGTGTTAGGGTTAGACTTAGCTTTAGGGGTTAATAAATTTATTAGAGTAGCGGTGGGGTCCGGTCGGCAGATTAGGGGTTAATACTTGAAGTTAGGTGTCGGCGATGTTAGGGAGGTCAGATTAGGGGTTAATACTATTTATTATAGGGTTATTGAGGCGGGAGTGAGTCGGATTAGGGGTTAATAACTTTATTATAGTAGCGGTGAGGTCCGGTCGGCAGATTAGGGGTTAATAAGTGTAGGTAGGTGGCGGCGACGTTGGGGGCGGCAGATTAGGGGTTAATAAATATAATGTAGAGGTCGGTGGTGTTAGGGGCAGCAGATTAGGGGTACATAGGGATAACGTAGGTTGCGGCAGTGTGCGGTCGGCAGATTAGGGGTTAAAAAAATTTAATAGAGCGGCGGCGATGTGGGGGGGCCTCGGTTTAGGAGTACATAGGTAGTTTATGGGTGTTAGTGTACTTTAGAGCTTTATGAACCAGCGTTAGCCCAGAAAGCTCTTAACTCCTGGCTTTTTGCTGCAGCTGGAGTCTTGTCGTTAGATTTCTAACGCTCACTTCAGCCAAGACTCTAAATACTGGCTTTAGAAAGATCCCATTGAAAAGATAGGATACGCAAATGGCGTAGGGGGAGCTGCGGTATGGAAAAGTCGTGGCTGCAAAGTGAGCGTTAGACCCTTTCCTGACTGACTCTAAATACCAGCGGTAGCCCAAAACCAGCGTTAGGAGCCCCTAATGCTGGTTTTGACGGCTAACGCCAAACTCTGAATCTAGCCGAATGTGTTTACAAATCCTTATTTTATTATCAGCAGAGTATATAATGCATGAAATTAAATGGTTCATGTTGGTCTATGAATTATTATTGTGAAGTGAAAACCACAAATATGTGTATTAGCTTGGATAGATAGTCTGATCTCCTAACTTAATCCCATCTTTAGACATATACATACTTCTTATATCTGCCAAACAATCAACATAAAACATTTCTACTTTGTATTACCTTATGTATTGTATGCCCCACTGCGAGTGAAATATCTTACAATGGCTGTATTTATACAGCTTTGCCTTAACGGGACATTAAACAAGAATATTTGCATTCAAGATTTAGATGGATAATACAATCTTAACCAACTTTCAAGTTTACTTCTATTACCTCATTTGCTTTTATATCTTGATATTCTTTCCTGAAAAGCATATATAGATAGGCTCAGGTGCTGCTGATTGGTGGCTGCACATAGATGCCTTGTGTAATTGGATAACCCATGTGCATTGCTATTTATTTACCAAAGGATATCTAAAGAATTAAGCAAATTAGATAATAGAAGCACATTTTAATGTTGTTTAAAATTGTATTGTCTGTCTGAATCATGAAATAAAATTCTGGTTTTAATGTCCCTTTAAGGGGTAATGTATATAAAATAAACATATTCTAAAATAGGACATGTATATATTCAGAATTCGATGAACATTATTCCTCCTATGATTCTTAAATAGCATGCATTGTGCAAACTAACCTGGATGTATGGTCTTTGAAAGGCAATTCTATTCAAAATATCAGTCTATCTTCATTAGGTGTCCTATTCATCATTTTCAAAATAGAGGATTGTGAAATCCCATCTAAAAAAATTAAAATAACATTATGAACCATAGGTGTCTCCCATAGGATGCATCCTGCATCCCAAGTCTTGTTTCAGAGAATTGTGGCCACTTACCATGTGAACATGTCTTTGTATGGTTTTCAAAGTCAGCACAGTTAAAAGACAATGCCACAGACATGATCACATTGGGATTCTTCACTTTCAGTCTGTAGATGAAGTCATCTTCCTAATGGAAAATAAATTGTAAATAAAATCCTTAAGAAAAATGTGTGACTTGGTTCTGCATCCATCCCCTAACCATTTCAGAAACTATTTAGATCAATAGCATACTAAGTGTATGTAGCATATTTTGTGTTATGTTCTATCAATCAAGTGTGATGCTGACTGAGTCATACATTGTGCAGACCTAACCTCTGATGTATGAATTTGAAGCACATAGTATTGCTAGAGTATCCCTTTCTGACTATCTAAAAATCTAGTAATGTGTAAACAAAATAATACATTTAAAATTGTATGCCATATGATGGATCATTGTGCTAAATCCCCCCCAGTCCATACATTGAGGCCAATTTAACAAATGTCTTGCGGACCTGATCCGACAGTGTGGATCAGGTCCGCAAGACATCGCTGAATGTGGAGAGCAATACGCTCTCTGTATTCAGCATTGCACCAGCAGCTCAGAAGAGCTGCTGGTGCAACGCCACCCCCTGCAGACACGAGGCCAATGGGCTGCCAGCAGGGGGGTGTCAATCAACCCGATCATACTCGATCGGGTTGAATTGTGGTGATTCCTGTCCGCCTGCTCTGAGCAGGCGGACAGGGTTATGGACCAGCGGTCTTTGTGACCGCTGCTCCATAACTTGTGTTATGGAGCAGGGAGGGCCTTGATAGATAGGCCCCATTGTGTATACTTACCATCTGATGTTGTCTTGGAAAATCAGGTGTCGAAGTCATTACAGGAGCCAATGCCAGAATCATCAAATTACCTATGATAAGAAAAATATAAAATTATATTTGTATCTAATAATTTGTTGAACAATCCTAACATGTTTGCACAATTTTCTACTTCTCGTTTCCCTAAAATTCACACATATTCGCAATGCTCCTATATAACTTCTAGTATTTACTGTCTGAAGTTGGGGTTGATGATGTTGTCTCTGACATTGAGCCCCTCAACCCGGAATGACCCCTCTAGAACTGGGTCGTCCTCCTCATCTTGGAGGAGGTCTCGGGGCATCTGGACAGCGTGCAGCATCCCAGTCCGCTGAGTTATGTTATGCAGGATGCTGCAGGCTATAACGATCTGTGCCACCTTCCTATTGTTGTATCCTAATCCTATCCTTTGCCACCTACCTATTGCTGTATCCTAATCCTATCCTGTGACATACTCTCCACTACAGCCCTAGTCCGCTTGTGCACCTGATTGTAGCGCTCCTGGGCCTCGTCTATGGGGTTACGCAACGGCGTAATGAGCCAAAGGCGGCTCATGTAACCCGAATCACCTATAAATAATGAACATAACTAAATGTCAATTATTACAAATATCATGGAAAATATAATATTACAATACATTGCAATCAGATACAATGCATTTGTGTACACGGAAATAAAATAAACTAGACATTTGCTAAAAGAGAAAGAAATGGTTAAATTGCATCCTAGAGCTGCACATTTAAGCTAGGACATACTACATATCTGTTTGGAGCTAAAACAAGACATTTGCAGAAAGACAATTAAATGGTTAAAGTGCATCCTATAGCTGCACATTTAAGGTAGGACATGCTACATATGCATTTTTCGCATAACCTAGACATTTGCAGAAAGATAACTAAATGGTTAAATTGCATCCTATAGCTGCACATTTAAGATAGGATATGCTACATATGCGTTTTTCACATAAACTAGACATTTACTAAAAGAGAAAGAAATGGTTAAATTGCATCCTAGAACTGTACATTTAAGCTAGGACATGCTACATATCTGTTTGGAGCTAAAACTAGACATTTGCAGAAAGACAACTAAATGGTTAAAGCGCATCCTATGGCGCCAATTTAACAAGCTCCATAGTGAGCATGTGGGCCCGTGTTTCTAGCGAATCTTCAGACTCACCAGAAACAGCAGTTATGAAGCAGCGGTCACAAAGACCGCTGCTCCATAATCTGTCCGTCTGCTCTGAGGAGGCGGACAGACATCGCCAGAATTGGCCGCAAGTCTGCAGGGGGTAGTGTTGCACCAGCAGCTCTTGTGAGCTGCTGGTGCAATGCTGAATATGGAGAGCGTATTACTCTCCGCATTCAGCGAGGTCTGGCGGACCTGATCCGCACTGTCGTTAAATAGAGGCCTAAATCTGCACATTTAAGGTAGGACATGCTACATATGCATTTTTCGCATAAACTAGAAATTTTCTAAAAGAGAAAGAAATGTTTAAATTGCATCCTAGAGCTGCACATTTAGGCTAGGGCATGCTACATATCTGTTTGGAGCTAAAACTAGACATTTGCTGAGGCAATTAAATGGTTAAAGTGCATCCTATAGCTGCACATTTTGCACATTACACAAACACAACTGTTTTTGAACATTACAGTGGCAATTGTCTAAATTCTGAACCGTGCTGTACATAAATACTCACCAACGAGCCACCAATGGGGAAATTGTCTGCCCTCAAACTGCTGCCACAGGGACAACTACTTGAGGATACGGGCATCATGACAAGCCCTGCCAAAATTTGCACACACATTCATAATCTGCATCCGTGAGTCGCAAACAAACTGCACGTTGAGACTATGAAAGTGTTTGCAATTTCGGAAGGGCTGGTCATTTGCTGGAGCACGCAGCGCAATGTGGGTGCAATCTATTGCTCCCAAGACATTGGGCATTTGAGCTATTGCATAGAATTCCCTCTTCAGGCTCCTCCAATTGCCATCATTTTGAGGGAATCCTATATAATGCTTACAAACTCATACCATGGCGTCCAGAAAATTGTCAAAAAACACAGAGAAGGTACCCTGAGACAGCCCATGCATGTACCCCTCTCCGGATTGAAAACTTCTGGAGGCCAGGACGTGTATGCAACTTAGCATCTTGGTCATGCCAGGGATTGCAGTCCACATATGTTTACGTGGCTCCAAATGAGGTTTAAGTACTTCGTAAAGGCTAATGAGCTGATCGCGATTGAGTCTATACTTGTCATAAACCTCAAAGTCGCTCATGTTATCCAAGGTGGGCCTCACCCTTTCAACACGAGGACCTCTAATCAGATGAGCCCTACATCTCTCTTGGAGATGCCAAGCACGCCTGATTCTGTTGTACACAATTTGTGCAACAGCACCAACTAACTGACGATCATTCATATTTGCCAAGCTAAGCAACACAAAGCTAAACAGTAGAGCAAACACACAAGGAGTAACAAGGTATGCAAAAACACAAAAGCGATTTGATACAATGTCGATCACAAGGGAGGCTTTGGCCATGTTAGTTGGGGGATTTATAGTGCAATATTCCCAATGGTAGCGTGTTGGTAATGATTTCTGATTGTATACACTTGATTGTATCTGAGCGGTGTGAATGCTTTCAAAGTGGGCGGATTTTTTTATGTTTGATTAAATTTATTTTCTCCCCAATGAATTGTAATGTGAAAGTGTAAAATATAACATATACAGTGAATCTTCATGATGTTTGTTCATATGCGTAACAAATACTTATTAAACGCGATGTTATAGTAAAAAGCACACGTCCACGCTAACATGAATGAAAGTGCATACTTGTGTATAATGCATAGAATCTGATCGATCAATGTTGCTGCAATATTATTGCAAAACGATAAAGTAACGGCTGACATCTATAATATTGTATATATAAGTGATAGGCGAGATGTCAATATTTTATGCGTCCCATTGAAATCGCAATAATAATGAAGATCTTCCAACCCTCTTGTTTACGTATATGTAATATTGTAGTATTGAGTGAGAAACTGCTGAAAGGTGCGGTACGGTCCCAATGCTGTAATCTGTATGGTTGAAGCTTAGAATGATGTCATCATATTAGCAACCTGCCTGTCTAGTTTGCAAATCTTCATTCTGTTGTTGTATTTCGCAACATTCTTATTGTGTAATGATTAAAAATATAAATGTGTGCTTTGTTGTTGTGTGATGTGTGTTATGTACATCTCTGTATGTAATTGTGATTCTCTCCCACATATTCTGATTTATATAAAGCAGTAAAGCATTGTTGTTCCTTTCAAAAAAGCGACAACTCTAATATTTTCTAATGATATGTTATTATTTTACGTAATTCCTAATGGTATATTATGAGTGAATTGTGATGTTAAAGGGACTCTAAATCCATAATTGATCTTTCATGATTCTAAGAGAGAATGCAATGTTAACCGACCTTCCAATGTAGTTGTATGATGTAAATATGTTCATTGTTTATATGTGTTTTTTTGCCTGAATATCAATGCAAATGTATGAGTCAATGGCAAAAGGCATGCATGTGCATCCATCAATCATCATCTGGTGAGCCTATGTAGATATGCTGTTCATCCAAGCATATGAGTTGAATAAATGAAATGCTATAATAGACTTAAATGAGACGTGTTTACAATTGGCTACTGTTTGTGAATAATGAAATGTTAAATAATACATTTCTGTCAGTTTAAATATGATTTAAATTTTGAAACTGATTTTGTATTGGTGATGATAGAATTGATGCTGATTTTTAGTTGATGTAATGTAATTTCCTTTGAATTTGATGTTGTAGTGATGTTCACACAAGTAAAAGCCATAACTCCACAGGGAAATAGTAATTTCTTGATCTATTTGTCATAGCGGGACTAATGCAAGAATGAATGAATTAGTGCCCCGATTGTAACGCTGTTAAAAAAAAACTTGTGCGTTAGGTAAATCTGCCGGTCGCGTGCACGAGCACGTATTCCCATAGAAGTCAATGGAGGAGAGAAATTTCAAGAGAAATAAAATCCAACACTTGTGTTGAGCGTAAAGTGAGTGACGTCATGTTCTTGTGTGAAAAATTAGCTAAATTGTGTTAATTTCATAATAAAAATATGTTTTGTGTAGGTAATATGCTGTATGTTGTTTGTATGTATCTAATTCTGTATGTATGTGATGATATTTGTAGTTAGATGTAGCTAGATTAGTGTATTTTCCCGTATGTCTATGTAAGTCTATGTAAAATGGGTTTGTGTGCATTTTTTTTCAAACACTCAAGATCTCGTAACTTTTATCCGTTATATTTTGACATGAATATTTAAAAAAAAATATTGTAGAGTGTTTGTATGAGTGTAAGTGTACTTTGTGTAATGTTTTTGAAGTGATTCGTGGATGTTTTTGTTAGTGGTATATAATTAATTACTGTGTGAGCGGTATGTATTTGAGCGTAGATGGTGATATTTGTGGCGCTGGGATGGTGAGTACCTATTTCGGGGTTAGTTTATTTTTTATTTATTTTTTTAGATGAGGTTTTTTTTGTATTTCATGGGCACTAAAAGACCTTACTGTCCATACAAATGCTCCTTTAGGGGCAATGGGTAGATTAGGTTGTTTTTTTGTTGTTGTTTTTTTTTGGGGGGAGGTGGGTGGGTGGGGGGTTGTATTGTTTTTTTGTATTTTTTTGTTGTTTTGTTTTAAGTTTTTAGAAAAAGAGCTGATCAGTTTAGGGCAATGCCCTCCAAAATGCCCTTTTAATGGCTATTGGTAGTTTATTCTTAGATTGGGGGGTGTTTTTATTTTGGGGTGGCTTTTTTGTTTTTAAGGGGGTATTAGAAAAGGAATAACATTTTTTATTTTGAAAAATTTAGTTTGTTATTTTTTGTAATCTTAGCTTTTTTATTTTGTAATTTTAGGTTTTTTTAAGTGTACTGTACGTTTTTTTTAATTTTGAGTAAGGGTAGGTTTTTTATTTTCAGTAATGTTAGGGTTTTTAAAGTAATTTAGTTGTTTTTTTTGTAAATTATTTTATAATGTAGTTAGTATTATTTTATTTTATGTTAGTGTTAGGGGGCTTAGTTATGAGTTTAATACTTTGCATTGTGGGGGTTGGCGATTTAGGTGTTAATAGGTTAATTAGGTAGTTTGCGTTGTGGGGGGTTGGCAGTTTTGGTGTTAATAGGTTAATTAGGTATTTTGCCTTGTGGGGGGTTGCATATTAGTGGTTAATAACTTTATTAGGTACTTTGGGGGTTGGCGGATTAGGGGTTAAAACATGTATTAGTTATTGCGGTGGGGGATAGCATATTAGGGGTAGATATTGTGCATGCGTTAGTTGTTTGTTAAGGCTTCCAGGGAGTTACGGTACTTTCATGCTCAGCGCAAAGGCTTGCTGCTCCTGCCTATGTGTTGAGAGGTGAAAATGGAGTAACATTACTCCAGTCTCACTTGCGTAAGTCCTTGCGCTAAATATGTGATACCGAATCGCGATGCCGGTTCTATCTTAGTTTATGGGAGTAAAAACTGCAATCAATGTGTGAAATATACGTGCGTAACTTGTATGCAGTGCCGTATATGTGATCACTTGATCCAACTAAAAAATTTCAACGCCGGATTTTGCGCCCAACGCCGAATAAGTAATCTTGCCCCGGGAATGCCAAAATTACATAGCTGAGGCGAATTGGAGGTTGGGTTACATAATTTTCGCTGACAAAAAAAAACCTGTTATAACTAAAAAACCAAAGCAGCACAAATAAAATTTTTAACGGAACAAACACATCACTAACCAACCAGTTCAGTTTCATGTGTTTTGGCTGTTGTAGGGGGGCTGGGTGACCTTTATTAAAACGATAATAAATAAAAAACTAAATGAGATAGAACAGAGATTTAAACAGCACAAACGCAGCACTAACCAACCAGCCGGTTTCATGTCTTTTGGCTGTTGTAGGGGGGATGGATAACCTTTGGTGACCTTTACTTAATCTGTAAAAACTCAAAAAACAATTGCTATTAACTTAAAAATAAAAGCAGCACAAATTTGGGCGGGGTTTGATCAAATATAATGCTTAAAATTTAAAAAAAAAAAACAGCACAAATGTTATTTTTTTAGCACAAATCAGCATAAACTCTGCACAAACAAATTGTATGTTTTTTTTTTAAATGTAATAATGTGTAGTGCAAAGTGGGCGGAGTTTGATCATCTGTAATGCTCAGTATTTTAAAAAAATAAACTGGCACAAATGTTTGTTTTTGCTGCACATATCACAACATACAAATGGTATATTTTTTTGTTAAATGTAATAATATGGGGTGCAAAGTGGACGGAGTTTGATCAAATATAATGCTCAATATTTCCAAAACCAAACTGGCACAAACATACTTTTTTGCGACACAAATCATCACAAACGCAGCACTAGCAAAAAGTATATTTGTTTTTAAAATGTAATAACGTGTGGTGCAAAGGGGGCGGAGTTTGATCATATATAATGCTCAATATTTCAAAAACGAAACTGGCACAAATGTTCGATTTAGCTGCACAAATCAGCACAAAGGCAGCACATACAAATGGTAAATTTGTTTTTAAAATTAATAATGTGGGGTGCAAAGTGGGTGAAGTTTGTTCAAATATAATAATCAATATTTCCAAAACTAGCATAAACGTTAATTTTTTAACACAAATCAACAGAATCTCAGCATAAATGAATGTTATGTTTGTTTTTAAAATGTAACAATGTGGAGTACAAATTAGGTAGAGTTTGGTCATAAATAATGCTTAATATGTGCAAAACAAAACTGGCACTAATGTTCATTTTTTAACACAAATCAGCAGAAACCCAGCACAAATGAATGGTATATTTTTATTCACATTTTAAAAACGTGGAGTGCCAACTTTACACAGCTGAGGCGAATTGGATGGTGGGTTACATAATTTTCACTGACAAAAAAAACAAACTGTTATAACTAAAAAACCAAAGCAGCACAAATAAAAATTTTAAAGGAACAAACTGGCACAAACATAGCGCTAATCAAACAGCCCGTTTCATGTCTTTTGGCTGTTG
This sequence comes from Bombina bombina, assembly GCF_027579735.1. NCBI lineage: Eukaryota > Metazoa > Chordata > Amphibia > Anura > Bombinatoridae > Bombina > Bombina bombina. The sequence goes on along the minus strand of NC_069503.1, from coordinate 453,717,822 downwards.
TAGGGGGGCTGGGTGGCCTTTGGTGACCTTTATTAAATCCTTAATAAATCAAAAACTTAATGAGATAAACCGCTGATCCCCAACATTGCCAACAATCCCCGCCATCGCTGCAACATATTAACCCCTAAACCTCTGGCCCCCCACATCACCGCTACTAAATAAACCTATTAACTCCTAAACCTCCGGGCCCCCACCTCACCGCTACTAAAGAAACCTAATAATCCCTAAACCGCCAGTCCCCCAACATCGCAAAGCACTAAATTAAACTATTAACCCCTAAACCTATCACCCCCCTAACTTAAAATTAAAATTACAATATAACTATCTTAAAATAAATAAAAACGTACCTGTGAAATAAAAATAAACCTAACATTAAACTATAAATTAACTTAACATTATTATTCTAATAAAATTAAAAAATACTACTAATAAAAAAATCTAAATTACAAATTTAAAAAAAACTAACACTACAAAAAAAAAATCTAGAATTACAAAAAATAATAGACACTAAATTGCAAAAAATAAAAAACACTAAGCTTACAAAAAATAATAAACAAAATGATCAAAAATAAAAACAATTACACCTAATATAATAGCCCTATAAAAATAAAAAAGTCCCCCAAGATAAAAACACCCCTTAGCCTACAACAAACTACCAATAGCCCTTAAAAGGGCATATTGTAGGGCATTGCCTTAAGTTAAACAGCTCTTTTACCTGTAAAAAAATACAAAGTCCTCCCAACAGTAAAACCCACCACCCACCAACCCCCCAAATTAAAACACCTAACTCTAAAAAAACCTAAGCTACCCATTTCAACTCTTTTACAAAAGCCCAAAGCACTAGTCTTAAAAAAAAAAAAAAAAAAAAACAACCAAAAAATTAAAACCTAACACTATTCCCATAAAATCTATTCACGGTTCCTGAAGTCTGGACATCCATCTTCATCCAGGCAGCGAGAAGTCTTCATCCAGGCGGTGACACCTCCATCCATCCCGGGGACGTCTTCTATCTTCATCTCAGAGGCACAGAGCAGAACTATCCTGGAAGCTGATCGCATCTTGCGCAGAGCGTCCTCTTCATACGGTAACCACCGTAAACTGAAGTTGAATGCAAGGTAGCCGTTTCAAAATGGCGTACCTTGAAATCCTATTAAAATCAGCCAATAGGATGAGAGATTCTGAAATCCTATTGGATTTCAGAGGCTCTTATCCTATTGACTGATTTGAATTTGAAGAATTTAAAGAATTTTGGGGGGACTTTGTATTTTTTTACAGGTAAAAGAGCTGTTTAACTTAGAGCAATGCCCTACAAAAGGCCCTTTTAAGGGCTATTGGTAGTTTATTGTAGGCTAGGGGGTGTTTTTATTTTGGGGGGCTTTTTATTTTTATAGGGCTATTAGATTAGGTGTATTTGTTTTTATTTTTGATAATTTTGTTTATTATTTTTTGTAAGATTAGTGTTTTTTATTTTTCGTTTTTTAGTGTTTATTATTTTTTGGAATTTTAGATTTTTTTATTTTTTTCATAGTGTTAGGTTTTTTTAAATTTGTAATTTAGATTTTTTAATTGGTAGTATTTTTTTATTTTATTAGAATAGTGATGTTAGATTAATTTATAGTTAGGTTTAGTTTTATTTCAGATATTTAAACAGCACAAACCAGCACAAATGCAGCACTAACCAACCAGCCAGTTTTGTGTGTTTTGGCTGTTGTAGGGGGGCTGGGTGACCTTTGGTGGCCTTTATTAAATTGCTAATAAGTCAAAAACAAAACAAGATAGAACAGAGATTTAAACATAAAAACAAACTGTTATAACTAAAAAAAACAAAGCAGCACGAATAACAATGTTAACAGCACAAACCAGCCCAAACGTAGCACTAACCAACCAGCACAGTTTCATGTCTTTTGGCTGTTGTAGGGGGGCTGGTGACCTTTGGTGGCCTTTATTTAATCTGTAATGACTTAAAAACAATTGCTATTATCTTAAAAATAAAAGGAGCATAATCTTATTTTTTGGGGCACAAAACAGCACAAATGTAGCACTAACGAAACACAGTAAACCAAAGCAGCACAAATAAAAAAATAACGGCACAAACCAGCACAAACGTAGCACTAACCAAACAGCCCATTTCATGTGTTTTGGACATGTATGTATCTCAATGTTAAGGTGATAATAAAGTTTAATGAATACGTGCCCGGTATCTAAAAAAAATCTTAAAAACAGGGGCACTTTCATTCAATTAAACTTTACAAACACGCTTATTTTTAAAAATACTTACCTTTGCGTTATGGTAAACATAATGCTAATCCTCTGCCTGTAGCTCCTGCATATCGATGAGGATACGGCTTCCTATAATCATTGCGTGCCTCACAAGCTGGACGCCAAACGGGGCACACAACGATTTGAGGAAGCTGTATTATTTTTAGATACTGGGCACTTATTCATTAAACTTTACAATCACTTTCAAGCACTTTGTCTGCATATATTTGAGCCTTTATAACTTTTGTGTGCAATATTTTTTATATATTTTATTAGATAATGTTATTTTGAGTGTAAGTGTACTTTGTAATTATTTTTTTATGTGTTTTGTGCAACTATTTTGTATCGATAAACAGTTAACCAGAACTTTGAGGATGTGATAATCATTCTCATAATACCAGTGGTAAGCCAGATGAGCGCAAACACCCGCGATAAACTCCTTATTGCTCATGGGCAAATGTTTGAACTTCACTCATAGGCATGTATTCATCAAGCCGTCAACCGCAAATACGCTGGAAGTCCGCAGCGTATTTGTGGCGAGCCTGATTCGCCTTAGTTATCAAACCATACAAACCGGCAAAATTAGAATTTGGTGACGTAACATACGATCCGCCAGTCTCAGTCCGACACAGATCGATGCTTACGTCACTACAGTTCGGCACAATCTGACTACTTTTGGAAGTTATCAAATAACTACCAGATACGCTCGGAACTATTCCGGCCCAGCGTACCTGGTTTTAAATCCGCCGCCCTGGAGGCTGCGGATGCCATAGGAATCAATGGGAGTCGGAAAGCAGCGAGAGCTCATGTTCGCTGCTGCTCGATATCCCATTGATTCCTATGGGAACGTGTACCTAACACCATAACATGTACCCCGAGTCTAAACACCCCTAATCTGCCCCCCTACACCGCCGCCACCTACATTATATTTATTAACCCTTAATCTGCCGCCCGACACCGCTGCCACCTAAATAAAACGTATTAACCCCTATCCCACCGCTCCCGGACCCCGCCGCAACTAAATAAACGTATTAACCCCTAAACTGCCGCTCCCGGAGCCTATCTACATTATACTTATTAACCCCTAATCTGCTGCCCCCTACAACGCCACAACCTACATTATATTTATTAACCCCTAATCTGCCCCCCTACACCGTCGCCACTATATTAAATTTATTAACCCCTAAACCTAAGTCTAACCCTAACCCTAACACCCCCTAACTTAAATATAATTTAAATATAGCTAAATAAATATTACTATCATTAACTAAATAATTATTATTTAAAACTAAATACTTACCTATAAAATAAACAATAAGATAGCTACAATATAACTAATAGTTACATTGTAGTTAGCTTTTTATATTTATATTACAGGCAACTTTGTATTTATTTTAACTAGGTACAATAGTTATTAAATAGTTATTAACCATTTAATAACTTCCTAGTTAAAATAAATACAAAAGTACCTGTAAAATAAAACCTAACCTAAGTTACAATTACACCTAACACTACACTATAATTAAATAAATTCCCTAAACTAAATACAATTAAATAAAATTAAAAAAAATATCTAAAGTACAAAAAAAACCCCACTAAATTACAGAAAATAATTAAATAATTACAAGATTTTTAAACTAATTACACCTAATCTAATCCCCCTGACAAAATAAAAAAGCCCCCCAAAATAAAAAAAACAGGAACATTCATCAACATTCATTCATCAAGAAGAAGTCAAAAGAAGAGGATGCTCCGCGTCGGATGTCTTGAAGATGGAGCCGCTCCACGCAGGATGGATGAAGATAGTAGATGCCGCCTGGATGAAGTCTTCTGCCTGCCTGGAGGATCACTTCTGCCCATCTGGAGAACCAGTTCTGCCGGCTTTGTGGAGGACTTCAGCCCGGTTGGATGAAGACTTCTCAAGGTAGGGTGGTCTTCAAGGGGTTAGTGTTAGGTTTTTTTAAGGGGGGATTGGGTGGGTTTTAGAGTAGGGTTGGATGTGTGGGTGGTGGATTTTATTGTTGGGGGGGTTGTAATTTTTTTTTACAGGTAAAAGAGCTGATTACTTTGGGGCAATGCCCCGCAAAAGGCCCTTTTAAGGGCTTTTTGTAATTTAGTGTAGGGTAGGGCTTTTTTTATTTTGGGGGATATTTTTTATTTTGTTAGGGGGCTTAGATTAGGTGTAATTAGTTTAAAAATCTTGTAATTATTTTATTATTTTCTGTAATTTAGTGGGGGGGGGGGGTTGTACTTTAGATACCTTTTTTAAATTGTATTTAATTGTATTTAGTTTAGGGAATTTATTTAATTATAGTGTAGTGTTAGGTGTAATTGTAACTTAGGTTAGGTTTTATTTTACAGGTAAATTTGTCTTTATTTTAACTAGGAAGTTATTAAATAGTTAATAACTATTTAATAACTATTGTACCTAGTTAAAATAAATACAAAGTTACCTGTAAAATAAATATAAGCCCTAAGCTAGCTACAATGTAACTATTAGTTATATTGTAGCTAGCTTAGGGTTTATTTTACAGATAAGTATTTAGTTTTAAATAGGAATAATTTATTTAATGATAGGAATATTTATTTAGATATATTTAAATTATATTTAAGTTAGGGGGTGTTAGGGTTAGACTTAGGTTTAGGGGTTAATAAATTTAATATAGTGGTGGTGACGTTGGGGGCGGCAGATTAGGGGTTAATAAATATAATGTAGGTGGCGGTGGTGTAGGGGGGCAGATTAGGGGTTAATAAATATAATGTAGGTGGCAGCAGTGTGGGGGGGTAGATTAGGGGTTAATAAATATAATGTAGGTGGCGGCGGTGTAGGGGGCGGCAGATTAGGGGTTAATAAGTATAATGTAGGTGGTGGTGGGCTCCGGGAGCAGCGGTTTAGGGGTTAATAATTGTATTTAGTTGTGGCGGGGTCCACGAGCGGCAGTTTAGGGGTTAATACATTTATTAGAGTTGTGGCGGGGTCCGGGAGCAGCGGTATAGGGGGTAAACAGTTTAGTATAGTGTGGGTGTTTAGTGACAGGGTACCAAGATAGCTGTAAAAAAGCCGAAAAGCAGCGAGATCGATGACTGTTAGTTAACAACAGTCCGCTGCTCATCGCACCGTACTTGGTGCGTGGCTTTTTGACAGCTTTTTTGGTAACTTTGGAGAGCGTATTCAGGTCCGCGTCAGCGATGTTAGGCGATTTTAGGCGAGCGTATTGGTGCCGTCGAATGCAAAAATGTTGACTCTTATAGATGCCATAATCTGGCCCATTATGTTTTATGTGTGCAATATTTAATCATATATTTCAATTGGAAATCCTAGTTTCAAAGTTAGTGAAAAACTGCACTATTTGACCTTCAACTTAGCACATTTTTACTTACTACATCTTATATGTAGCATACTTTCAGTTTAGCGTTCAAGCGATAGTAGGTCTAACTCTCGACATCTACTAAAAGGTAACAACTTCTATATTGGCTATATGTTCCTTTGAACTACAAATTTACATGTTAATACTATTAATTGCTGTTAGCAGGTTTATAATCCAATCATTGTATAGTATTGATTACTGATTCATATAAAGGTTGATAGTTTATTTAAGGTTACTATAGAGAGTAGGCCTACACAGAAGGAGGCCCTGATACATTAGGGTGCCACTAATTATAAGGATTTGGTTCAGTCCTAATTATACACATCACTTCAATTTCATTCTCCCTTTTTTTTTTCTTGTTTGACTCCACAATTTTGACATATATACACCCAGGCACTAGTTTTCTTTAATTCATTTTTCTGGTCACTCTATAGTGACACAAAATCAAGTATACACTTGCTCTACACTCACTTTTTGTTAAAGCCATTGCTTATCATGCCCTCCCATCCAGGGAGTATTGCTTTTTTCTACATATGGAAAAATTAGTATCACATTCTAAAATCATGTCACCGGCAATGCCACCTAAACATAAGGACAAAAAAGCCAAGCAAATTGACACTAGTTCAGTGACACTTTAGTGGTTAATTCTGATGCTAATTTATCTCTACAAAAGAGATCCAAACTGATTATGCCACAATTTGATTTACTACAAGATATAGCTAGTGTCACCAATGAGGTCAGACAATTTTCTACAAGAATTGCAGAAGTAGAGGAAAGTATATCTAATGTAGAAGATCGAGTGAATATACAAGAACACTCAAGTCAAAATCAGGATAATGCTATAAAGATACTCCAATCTAGAATGGAAAAGCTAGAGTACAGGGCCCGCCGCATTAATTTAGGATTGGAAGGTCTCCCTAAAATAGCGGATTTTCAAGACCTCCTATTATTTGCCTCTATTAAACTCCCTAAACTAGTAGGCCTCTGTTACAGAAGCATTAGTTATTTTGTTGTGAAGAGCTTATTTCCCAGCAGCAATGCCTGAACCAGCAAGCCAGCGCCTAAGAAGGGCTCCAAGAAAACCGTAACAAGTATCATTTCATAAAGAGTTAACTCTTTTTTTTCAGCTTTTAGAAACTATTGCCTAAATACACATTTTTGCTGGCCTCAGCTCTAAGTTTAGGGCTAACCAATCCCATTGTCTAATCACCTCTGGAGCCAGACTGCTAATTGATAAGATGAACTTGTAAACTTGTTATCTTAAGTACTGTAATCCTATTGTGGCCTGTCAAAGGACAGTGCTCTCTATCTAAATGTGTGATGGGGGATTTTGTGCTTCCCCCCCCTCTCCCCCTGGGAGAGCCCTGTGTGCATGTAACCTTAATAAAAAGCAGGCTGGGCATCCCAGTGCTGAGTTCTTGTTTGACCCTCAATCGCAGCGTTGACTCGTTTTTGTGGGCAGAAGGGTATCCTAGCTGAACTACAGCTAAGGGAGATTATTCTATATTTGCGAGACTCATATAGAATACTATGGAAAGCAGCTTCTCCCCTCTTTAGCAATAGGGATCCAGGCTACTAAGCGGTCCATCTCTCAGCGAGACTAAGGGTAACCGTAACATTTGGCGGCAGCGGCGGGATTTTCCTGGATTTCCTAGGAGAGGTACAGAACGGATGGAGAGCGCTTACGAAAAATTGAAGCGTACAACCCTAAAGGATTTACTTGAAAGCAGAGGGGGGTACACCAGCAACCGGCCGAGGAGAGAGCTGATCGCAGAATTGAACGAACTGGATCAGAGCTTCACAATGGTGGAAACACCGACCACGATTAGTGACGAAAAAACCAGGATTGTTCGGGAAAGGCTCTCATTATACGGGCCGAACCCCTCCATGGAATTGGTACAGCAGTTGATGGTGGAGGCGGACGAGGATATACGAGAGACTCGAGCCCACGAACTCAACCTAGCGAACGCACACCGCAATGCTGTAGCCCCGCAGGTAATCATCCCTGTCGAAAATGCTGGGAGGCCCAAGATACCCTATACAGCATTTCGACCCTTTCTAGAGAGCGAGACAGGGATTGATGAATATTTGGCGGACTTCGAAAGGCAATGTGCCCTGCACCAGATTCCCAACAGAGAGTGGCCCACGATATTGTCTGGGAAACTATCCGGGCGAGCCCTGGAAGCCTTTCGTACTCTGGGTGCTAAGGAAGTGACACAGTATGATCTAGTTAAGGAGACACTGTTGCGACGGTACGCTGTAACTCCGGACACGTATCGCCGACAGTTTCGGGGCACGGAAAAGAAGCCTAACGATACCCATATGGAATGGGCGCACCGAATGCGGAGAGCGGCAAATCACTGGCTGAGCGGAAGTAAAGCGGTGACTGGGGAGGAAATTTTACAATTGTTTCTCTTAGAACATTTTTATAATGGCATGGAACAGCAAGGGAAGGAATGGCTGCGAGACAGGCGGCCTTCTACCTTAGAAGAAGCAGCCAAATTGGCCGATGAACATTATGACTCCCGTCTTCACGAACCCATGAACTACCGAGCTCCAGCACGGGTCAAACCCAGAGAGGTTTACCGTGCACCCCCTCGTGCTGAATTCCGAGCCCCGGTGCCCACAGGGCCCGTCTGACACTCAGGACCACCCAATAACAGCTCTGAGCATCACAGACCGACTTGCCACCGATGCAAGCAACCAGGGCATTTCATGGCTAGCTGCCCCCTTAATACGCACCAGACACCCAGGAATTACAATTACCCCTCTGGGTCCTATCGTCCGGCCCGGGCCCTCTGTGTTAACCAAGAGGCCCCTATGGAGGGATATGTGGGGCCGCTTCACGATGCAGACCCTGTATATGCTGCCTCAGATAACCGCCAGCACCATCGGCAGAGGGTATGGCTCGAGGGGCGATCTACCGAGGGATTGCGAGACACAGGGGCTACTATCACGCTGGTACAGAGTCATTTGGTGCCAGAGCACAAGCGATCCGGACAGACTGTGGCCGTTAGAGTGGCGGGGGGGGATGTGTACAAAATTCCAACAGCTAAAGTGCATCTTGATCGGGGAGCGGGAAAGGGGGCTGTGAACGTGGGCCTAATGGATAATTTACCTGCCGAAGTACTACTGGGCAACGATTTGGGCCCCATGACTTCTGCCTATGCTCCAGTATGCAACAACGAGGCGGACCCAGTGACTACACGGGCCCAAGCCCGGACGGAGCGAGAGCTCTCACCAGTGCGGGAGACACAGGTAAGACCTACCCCGACCTTGCCTGACAGGTTAGGCCCCATACCCTGGGACACCCCAGATGCTTTCGAGGCAGAGTCTAAGACTGACCCGACCTTACAAAAGTACCGGGGACGAGCAGAGACCGGAGGGGGCGGGGCAGATAACGAAACATTCTTATGGGAAAAAGGGAAACTATACCGCTGGACAGAGAAAAGGGGACAGCGTAGGCGACAGCTGGTAGTGCCCCACAAATACCGTCAAGAAATCCTCAAAATAGGCCACGACATCCCCTTAGCAGGCCACCTAGCCGTTACCCGTACCCTACACCGCATTACTCACACGTTCTTTTGGCCAGGGGTGCACGCTGACGTTAGAACTTACTGTAACACCTGCGATGTGTGTCAACGAGTAGGAAGGCGAGGCGATCACCCTAAAGCCCAGCTAGTAAATATGCCCATTGTAGAGGAACCCTTCAGCCGGGTTGCTATTGACCTAGTGGGACCACTGGCTACCCCTAGTCCCTCCGGTAAGCGCTACATTCTTACCGTAGTGGACTACGCTACCAGGTACCCAGAGGCTGTCGCCCTATCCAACATACAAGCGGATACGGTAGCGAATGCACTAGTACAGGTGTTCTCCCGGGTAGGATTTCCAAAAGAAATCCTATCCGACCGAGGCACCCAATTTACGGCTGAATTAACCCAACAACTCTGGCAGGTTTGCAAAATTAAGTCCCTCCTGAGCTCCCCATACCACCCCCAGACGAACGGGCTGTGTGAGAGGTTCAATGGGACCCTCAAGCAAATGCTCAAGACGTTCACTCAGGAATACCGAGACTGGGAACGCTTCCTGCCGCACCTCCTATTTGCTTATCGGGAGGTGCCCCAGGAAACGACAGGGTTCTCTCCCTTCGAGTTGCTCTACGGAAGAAAGGTACGGGGACCCCTAAACCTGATCCGGGAGCACTGGGAGGGAGAGATGGAGGCTGACGGTGTCCCCATTGTGCCATACGTGCTGGAACTCAGGGACCGAATGGAGCAATTAGCCAAATCCGTGCGGGCTAATCTCCAGTTGGCCCAGAGAAGACAGAAAGTATGGTACGATCGGGGGGCCCGAAAGAGAATCTTCACCATAGGACAAAAGGTGTTAGTACTTAAGCCGGTGAAGACAGACAAATTGCAGGCGTCCTGGCAGGGTCCCTACCAGATCGTAGAGAAAAGGGGAGACACCACTTATGTGATAGCTAGCTGCCATGACAACAATCTTAGAAAGACATTCCATGTAAACATGCTCAAGGAATATTTTGAGCGACCAGAGAACGTGACGGCCGTATGTTGTTCCCCTCAGGAAGACCCCGACAGTTTACCCATTCCAGACCTATTAGAAAAGAGTCTCCCCACAGGTATAGTGGCGCAGGTTCAGATAGGGGACCGACTTAGCCCCACTGAAAGGGAGCAGCTCAACCAACTCCTCCAGTCCAAACACCTCACCTTCTCCCCGAAGCCAGGGTACACTACTTTAACCACCCACCAGGTAGATACTCCGGGACAAGCTCCCTTGCGCCAGGCTCCGTACCGAATCCCCGAAGCAGTTAGGACAGGAATGAAGAAGGAGATCGATGAGATGCTCCAGCTCAGGGTAATTGAGCCCTCCGATAGTCCATGGGCCTCCCCAGTTGTCTTGGTGCCCAAGAAAGATGGGACCACCCGGTTCTGTGTAGACTATCGGAGGCTCAATGAAAATACCGTGACGGACGCTTACCCTATGCCCAGGGTAGACGAGCTACTCGATCGTATAGCCAGGGGAAATTACCTGACCACTATTGACCTCTGCAAAGGTTACTGGCAGATTCCCCTGGCCCCGGAGGCTATCCCCAAGTCGGCATTCGTCACCCCATTCGGCTTATATCAGTTTAGGGTAATGCCGTTTGGGATGAAGAATGCCCCAGCTACATTCCAGCGCTTGGTGGATAGGCTCCTGGATGGCTTCCAGAGTTTTGCTTGCGCCTACCTGGACGACATAGCGATCCACAGTGAGTCCTGGGAGGACCACTTAGCTCATGTGGGAATGGTTCTGGATCAGATCCGGGCTGCTGGCCTGACTCTGAAGCCAGAAAAATGCCACTTTGGGATGGCCGAGGTACAGTACCTGGGTCACCGGGTGGGGTGTGGAAAGCAGCGACCAGAGCCGGCCAAAATAGAAGCTGTCGCCAATTGGCCCACCCCCATCACTAAGACTCAGGTCCTAGCCTTCCTGGGCACGGCAGGGTACTATAGACGGTTCGTACCAGACTACAGCACACTTGCCAAACCCCTGACTGACTTGACCAAGAAGAACTTACCTCGACAGGTCCTGTGGTCTCCCCACTGTGAAACGGCTTTCCAGGCTCTCAAAAATGCTCTAATTAACGCTCCTGTCTTGGCGACCCCAGCCCTTAACAAACGTTTTATCGTCCATACAGACGCTTCCATGTTCGGGCTGGGAGCTGTCCTCAGCCAAGTAGGCGAAGATGGAGGGGAGCATCCAGTTGCCTACATCAGCCGGAAGCTCCTGCCCCGCGAAGTCAGCTATGCAGCGGTCGAAAAGGAGTGTTTGGCTTTGGTGTGGGCATTAAAGAAATTGACTCCCTATTTATATGGTCAGGAGTTCACTCTGGTCACCGACCATAACCCGTTGGTGTGGCTGAACCGGGTCTCTGGAGATAACGGCAGGCTATTACGTTGGAGCTTATCGTTGCAACCCTTCAATTTCACCATTACTTACAGACCTGGGAAACAGAATGGCAACGCCGACGGGTTGTCCAGACAAACAGACCTCAGCCCTGCATAACCAGCGGTCTGGACAGCCTTAGTCTGCCCCGAAAAGGGGTCAGACCGTGTCTGCCAGAGTGTTCCACAGAAAGGGAGCACTGTTACAGAAGCATTAGTTATTTTGTTGTGAAGAGCTTATTTCCCAGCAGCAATGCCTGAACCAGCAAGCCAGCGCCTAAGAAGGGCTCCAAGAAAACCGTAACAAGTATCATTTCATAAAGAGTTAACTCTTTTTTTTCAGCTTTTAGAAACTATTGCCTAAATACACATTTTTGCTGGCCTCAGCTCTAAGTTTAGGGATAACCAATCCCATTGTCTAATCACCTCTGGAGCCAGACTGCTAATTGATAAGATGAACTTGTAAACTTGTTATCTTAAGTACTGTAATCCTATTGTGGCCTGTCAAAGGACAGTGCTCTCTATCTAAATGTGTGATGGGGGATTTTGTGCTTCCCCCCCCCCTCTCCCCCTGGGAGAGCCCTGTGTGCATGTAACCTTAATAAAAAGCAGGCTGGGCATCCCAGTGCTGAGTTCTTGTTTGACCCTCAATCGCAGCGTTGACTCGTTTTTGTGGGCAGAAGGGTATCCTAGCTGTACTACAGCTAAGGGAGATTATTCTATATTTGCGAGACTCATATAGAATACTATGGAAAGCAGCTTCTCCCCTCTTTAGCAATAGGGATCCAGGCTACTAAGCGGTCCATCTCTCAGCGAGACTAAGGGTAACCGTAACAGCCTCAATATAGGTAACAAAACGCTAAATAAAGAAAGACATGATAGATAGGATTCGCCCGATATGTAACAACCTTGATGGAACTCCCTAGACTAGAGTAGTGATAAAAAAATTAATAAATTTCCAAGATAAAATGAACATTCTTAGAAGCTATCGAAAAACTAACTCAATATTAATTGATCAACATAAAATCATGCTGTTCCAAGACTTCTCTACAGAAACATTGGCCAAAAGGAGAGAAATGTCGCCCTACTGCTCCAGATTAATTAAGGCAAATCTGAATGCAAGACTTATAAACTCAGCCAAAATTGTTTTGGAGAAGGATGGCAACCGCATAATGCTTATCAGTAGTACCAAGGCACAGGAATACTGTGGCAATATGCAAATAGAACAAAAGTCCACAATTCGCAAGGTGAAAAAATTGCAATTTATTGTGCATGTGAAGGTAAATCATACATGGCCACACAAAACCAAAGAAACATCCTATGTATTTTGTGCCTGTAGGGCACTTCGTGATGAAGTGCCCTACAAGCACGAAATGTGTAGGATGTTTAATATACAGTATATCTATACCTGTATAGCTATTCCTATGGATATATAGGTATATATATCTGTTTTACATTAACATTATCAGATATATAAATAAAAATATATATTTAATAATAAAAATATATATATTTTCTTAGTGTGAAGAACATATGAATGTAAAATATGCATAACGTACTTCAGATTTTATGCTTTACTGCTAACTGGGTGTCGGGTTAGCACACATGAAGAATTAGTAATCTGGTAGCGTGTTCTTGTATTATTAAATAAAAAATATTTAAAAATGTTAATAATTAATTAAAAATTATTATACATACTGTTGTATATATATATATATATATATATATATATATATATATTGGATTATTTAGAATTTTTACAGTATGTATAATAATTTTTAATAATTATTTATAATATTTTTAATATTGTATATTTAATAATTTAAGAACTTGCTTTAAGATTAATAATTCTTCATGTGCACTAACCCAACACATTAGACCTAAAGTGCGAAGCCCGAAGCGCGCTATGCATATTTTACATTCCTATGTTCTTCACATTGAATTATTTTAATTTATATGATTAAATTTAAATATATATATATATATATATATATTTAAATTTAATCATATAAATTAAAATAATTCGATATATGCAAAAGATAGAAGACAGCACTCTCTGGTCTTAAATACAAAGGTTGTTTTATTTGTAGTGACGTTTCGGGGAAAGCTTCCCCTTCCTCAGACCAAAGAACTATACAAAGTGCCAAACATTTATACACATACAGACCCCTCCCCCTGTTAAACAAACACCAACATTAGTTGCTAAGCAACCATTACCTGTCTGGTAACCAATAAAGCAATTATCTAAAATACAGACAACACCTGTGTAGAGTGAAAATATACTGATTGAAAACACCTGATTGTGTAAACACTTGTCTTGCTAACTATACACTTGAATTAATTACAGTTAGCCTTAACTTAATCTAAACTGTACAGTCATGTTGCAAAAAATCATTTTAAAATGAACAGATAAACATAGGCCTAGATTTGGAGTTCGGCGGTAGCCGTCAAAACCAGCGTTAGAGGCTCCTAACGCTGGTTTTGGCTGCCCGCTGGTATTTGGAGTCAGTGATTAAAGGGTCTAACGCTCACTTTTCAGCCGCGACTTTTCCATACCGCAGATCCCCCTATGCCATTTGCGTAGCCTATCTTTTCAATGGGATCTTTCTAACGCTGGTATTTAGAGTCGTTTCTGAAGTGAGCGTTAGAGCTCTAACGACAAGATTCCAGCCGCCTGAAAATAGCAGGAGTTAAGAGCTTTCTGGCTAACGCCGGTCTATAAAGCTCTTAACTACTGTACCCTAAAGTACACTAACACCCATAAACTACCTATGTACCCCTAAACCGAGGTCCCCCCACACCGCCGCCACTCGATTAAAATTTTTAACCCCTAATCTGCCGACCGCCACCTACGTTATACTTATGTACCCCTAATCTGCTGCCCCTAACCCCGCCGACCCCTGTATTATATTTATTAACCCCTAACCTGCCCCCCACAACATCGCCGCCAGCTACTTAAAATAATTAACCCCTAATCTTCCGACCGCAAAGCGCCGCCACCTACGTTATCCCTATGTACCCCTAATCTGCTACCCCTAACACCGCCGACCCCTATATTATATTTATTAACCCCTAATCTGCCCCCCACAACGTCGCCGACACCTGCCTACACTTATTAACTCCTAATCTGCCGAGCGGACCTGAGCGCTACTATAATAAAGTTATTAACCCCTAATCCGCCTCACTAACCCTATCATAAATAGTATTAACCCCTAATCTGCCCTCCCTAACATCGCCGACACCTACCTTCAATTATTAACCCCTAATCTTCCGATCGGAGCTCACCGCTATTCTAATAAATGGATTAACCCCTAAAGCTAAGTCTAACCCTAACACTAACACCCCCCTAAGTTAAATATAATTTTTATCTAACGAAATAAATTAACTCTTATTAAATAAATGATTCCTATTTAAAGCTAAATACTTACCTGTAAAATAAACCCTAATATAGCTACAATATAAATTATAATTATATTATAGCTATTTTAGGATTAATATTTATTTTACAGGCAACTTTGTAATTATTTTAACCAGGTACAATAGCTATTAAATAGTTAAGAACTATTTAATAGTTACCTAGTTAAAATAATAACAAATTTACCTGTAAAATAAATCCTAACCTAAGATATAATTAAACCTAACACTACCCTATCAATAAATTAATTAAATAAACTACCTACAATTACCTACAATTAACCTAACACTACACTATCAATAAATTAATTAAACACAATTCCTACAAATAAATACAATTAAATAAACTAGCTAAAGTACAAAAAATAAAAAAGAACTAAGTTACAGAAAATAAAAAAATATTTACAAACATAAGAAAAATATTACAACAATTTTAAACTAATTACACCTACTCTAAGCCCCCTAATAAAATAACAAAGCCCCCCAAAATAAAAAATTCCCTACCCTATTCTAAATTAAAAAAGTTACAAGCTCTTTTACCTTACCAGCCCTGAACAGGGCCCTTTGCGGGGCATGCCCCAAGAAGTTCAGCTCTTTTGCCTGTAAAAAAAAACATACAATACCCCCCCCCAACATTACAACCCACCACCCACATACCCCTAATCTAACCCAAACCCCCCTTAAATAAACCTAACACTAATCCCCTGAAGATCTTCCTACCTTGTCTTCACCATCCAGGTATCACCGATCCGTCCTGGCTCCAAGATCTTCATCCAACCCAAGCGGGGGTTGGCGATCCATAATCCGGTGCTGAAGAGGTCCAGAAGAGGCTCCAAAGTCTTCCTCCTATCCGGCAAGAAGAGGACATCCGGACCGGCAAACATCTTCTCCAAGCGGCATCTTCGATCTTCTTCCATCCGGAGCGAAGCGGCAGGATCCTGAAGACCTCCAGCGCGGAACATCCATCCGGACCGACGACTGAACGACAAATGACTGTTCCTTTAAGGGACGTCATCCAAGATGGCGTCCCTCGAATTCCGATTGGCTGATAGGATTCTATCAGCCAATCGGAATTAAGGTAGGAATTTTCTGATTGGCTGATGGAATCAGCCAATCAGAATCTAGTTCAATCCGATTGGCCGATCCAATCAGCCAATCAGATTGAGCTCGCATTCTATTGGCTGATCGGAACAGCCAATAGAATGCAAGCTCAATCTGATTGGCTGATTGGATCAGCCAATCGGATTGAACTTGATTCTGATAGGCTGATTCCATCAGCCAATCAGAAAATTCCTACCTTAATTCCGATTGGCTGATAGAATCCTATCAGCAAATCGGAATTCGAGGGACGCCATCTTGGATGACGTCCCTTAAAGGAACAGTCATTCGTCGTTCAGTCGTCGGTCCGGATGGATGTTCCGCGCTGGAGGTCTTCAGGAACCTGCCGCTTCGCTCCGGATGGAAGAAGATCGAAGATGCCGCTTGGAGAAGATGTTTGCCGGTCCGGATGTCCTCTTCTTGCCGGATAGGAGGAAGACTTTGGAGCCTCTTCTGGACCTCTTCAGCACCGGATTATGGATCGCCAACCCCCGCTTGGGTTGGATGAAGATCTTGGAGCCAGGACGGATCGGTGATACCTGGATGGTGAAGACAAGGTAGGAAGATCTTCAGGGGATTAGTGTTAGGTTTATTTAAGGGGGGTTTGGGTTAGATTAGAGGTATGTGGGTGGTGGGTTGTAATGTTGGGGGGGGGTATTGTATGTTTTTTTTTACAGGCAAAAGAGCTGAACTTCTTGGGGCATGCCCCGCAAAGGGCCCTGTTCAGGGCTGGTAAGGTAAAAGAGCTTGTAACTTTTGTAATTTAGAATAGGGTAGGGAATTTTTTATTTTGGGGGGCTTTGTTATTTTATTAGGGGGCTTAGAGTAGGTGTAATTAGTTTAAAATTGTTGTAATATTTTTCTTATGTTTGTAAATATTTTTTTATTTTCTGTAACTTAGTTCTTTTTTATTTTTTGTACTTTAGCTAGTTTATTTAATTGTATTTATTTGTAGGAATTGTGTTTAATTAATTTATTGATAGTGTAGTGTTAGGTTAATTGTAGGTAATTGTAGGTAGTTTATTTAATTAATTTATTGATAGGGTAGTGTTAGGTTTAATTATATCTTAGGTTAGGATTTATTTTACAGGTAAATTTGTTATTATTTTAACTAGGTAACTATTAAATAGTTCTTAACTATTTAATAGCTATTGTACCTGGTTAAAATAATTACAAAGTTGCCTGTAAAATAAATATTAATCCTAAAATAGCTATAATATAATTATAATTTATATTGTAGCTATATTAGGGTTTATTTTACAGGTAAGTATTTAGCTTTAAATAGGAATCATTTATTTAATAAGAGTTAATTTATTTCGTTAGATAAAAATTATATTTAACTTAGGGGGGTGTTAGTGTTAGGGTTAGACTTAGCTTTAGGGGTTAATCCATTTATTAGAATAGCGGTGAGCTCCGATCGGAAGATTAGGGGTTAATAATTGAAGGTAGGTGTCGGCGATGTTAGGGAGGGCAGATTAGGGGTTAATACTATTTATGATAGGGTTAGTGAGGCGGATTAGGGGTTAATAACTTTATTATAGTAGCGCTCAGGTCCGCTCGGCAGATTAGGGGTTAATAAGTGTAGGCAGGTGTCGGCGACGTTGAGGGGGGCAGATTAGGGGTTAATAAATATAATAT
This sequence comes from Bombina bombina, assembly GCF_027579735.1. Taxonomy (NCBI): domain Eukaryota; kingdom Metazoa; phylum Chordata; class Amphibia; order Anura; family Bombinatoridae; genus Bombina; species Bombina bombina. The sequence goes on along the minus strand of NC_069503.1, from coordinate 453,700,100 downwards.
AGGGGTCGGCGATGTTAGGGCAGCAGATTAGGGGTACATAGGGATAACGTAGGTTGCGGCGGTTTACGGAGCGGCAGATTAGGGGTTAAAAAAAATATGCAGGGGTCAGCGATAGCGGGGGCGGCAGATTAGGGGTTAATAAGTGTAAGGTTAGGGGTGTTTAGACTCGGGGTACATGTTAGAGTGTTAGGTGCAGACGTAGGAAGTGTTTCCCCATAGGAAACAATGGGGCTGCGTTAGGAGCTGAACGCTGCTTTTTTGCAGGTGTTAGGTTTTTTTTCAGCTCAAACAGCCCCATTGTTTCCTATGGGAGAATCGTGCACGAGCACGTTTTTGAGGCCGGCCGCGTCCGTAAGCAACTCTGGTATCGAGAGTTGCATTTGCGGTAAAAATGCTCTACGCTCCTTTTTTGGAGCCTAACGCAGCATTTGATTAAACTCTCGATACCAGAGTTAAATTTATGGTGCGGCCAGAAAAAAGCCCGCGGAGCGTTAACAGCCCTTTTACCGCCAAACTCCAAATCTAGGCCATAGTGTCCTATGCCGGTTTGGGATACTTGAAAACAACTGATAATAAAAATAATTACAGTTAACCTTCAACAATGGGTAGCAATAGAACAACTTAGTCTTAATTTTTCAGTCATATTGCAAAAATCATTAAAAAATGGACAGATAAACATAGTGTCCTATGCCGGATTGAGATACTTTTTGTTCAAGATGTTTTTAATCTCTGTCACAAAGTTGTACATATGTAGTGTGCTGCTCTTGTTTCAATCGATATAATGTGAGGGGAGAATGCATAGTAAAGACACAGAGTTAATTCAAAGTTCAAAAGGCTATAGTACGTTTGTGCCTATCCCTATGACCACATACATCTGTATCAACCTCACAAAGTTCAGTGACCACAAGGATGTTAATAACAATAACAACAGCAACTACATCCTCAACATAGTCCCTGTGCCAGAGGGTAGCAAAGTGCGTGGGGAACCCCCTGATAAGAGCAAATCTAGGTGGTGACCCGGAGTTCAGATGCAACAGTGCCAGTCTATGCCCATATTAAGGCCCCTAGGGTGGATAGTATCCAACTTGAATATCCATTCAGCTTCTCTTTGCAGGAGTAGATTCCCTCTGTCACCTCCACGGGGAAGAGGGGGGGCATGGTCAATCAGGGTAAATCTAAGGTCAGCAACAGTGTGGCCATGTTCCAGAAAATGTCTTACCACTGGTTGGTCACTAGTACCCTTATCAATGGCAGTACGAATGGCGCATCTGTGGTTTGCCATGCGCTTCTTAATGTCATCATTTGTTTTACCAATGTAAAATAATCCGCAATTGCAGTGAAGCATGTAGATAACATACTTGGTAGTACAGGTCATATGATGTTTGATGGAGAACCTTTCATTGGTATGTGGATGCTGAAACTGGGATCCCTGGATCATAGCGTTGCAGGTGACACAGCTTGGACATTTAAACTATCCTTTCTTGGTGCTGGTGCTTATTCTGCTGTAGCTCCTTACTGGATCAGTCCTCATTAGTAAATCCCTTAGGTTCCTGCATCTCTTATATGCAATCCGTGGTGGTCCAAACTTCGTATAGGGGAGAGTTTTATCTGATTTTAAGATGTCCCATTTGGCTCTGAGGGTGGTCCCCAGATTCCTTGTAGATGGGGTATAGGAGGTGACGAAGTTCATCCTCTCCAGTCAACTTTTCCAGATGACTGGAAAGCTATTCAGAGCTTGACAAGTGACACCTCCATACTCATCTTGTTCTGCCGACAAGGATGGTGCAATAGTACTACAGGACTACAAGGATTATCATGACGAGATCATGCAACAATTGGCCAATACCAATACTTACATGGCACTCATGTGTGACCATACAATCACCTACAAGAAAATGATTGACGCAACAATCGAAAAAGCTATCAACAACAAGTGGATTGACTTAAGCTACAGGAGTGGCTGATCACTCAATACCCAATCAGACCAATCCTGTACACCATACCCAAGATACACAAAAAGACCAATCCTCCACCTGGACGACCTATTGTATCAGCACGAGGCTCATTGTTACAGCCACTGGCCACTTATGTGAATACAATATTACAACCATTGGTCCAAAACATGAGATCATACGTAAGGGACTCCTCTGCACTCATAGCATCCTTGACAAAATTAACAGATATCCAACCAGGAGACGTCCTAGCCAGCTTAGATGTGGCTAGCCTGTACACAATTATCCCACATGATATTGGTACAGAGGTTGTGGCCAAAAGCCTGGACAATCATCCCTATGTGGGACCACCGACCAAGTTTATCATTGAGCTCCTGGCCCACTGCCTCATTCTAAACTATTTTAAATTTGAAAAACATTTCTTCTTGCAACGTATGGGCACCGCCATGGGTTCAAACATGGCCCCGGCCTTCGCCAATCTATACATGGAACATGTCGAAATGGATATTTTCAAAGTCTATGAGAACAGCCATGTGCTGTTTTATAAGAGATATATAGATGACATTATTGTCATTTGGCGTGGCACACTTGAGACATTTCATGAATGGGACAAAGAACTCAACGACACTGGCGGACCTGTACAATTAAAGGCAGTAGCTAGTTATGATGTTTCTGACCCCTCTATATCCGCTGGGATGGTAACTGTGGCTTGTGTTGATCCACTTGGTTCCATGTTGTTTGTTCAATTTCTGTGTTTAGCTAGGGGGTTGCCCACGCACTTTGCTACCCTCTGGCACAGGGACTATGTTGAGGATGTAGTTGCTGTTGTTATTGTTATTAACATCCTTGTGGTCACTGAACTTTGTGAGGTTGATACAGATGTATGTGGTCATAGGGATAGGCACAAACGTACTATAGCCTTGTGAACTTTGAATTAACTCCGTGTCTGTACTATGCATTCTCCCCTCACATTATATTGATTGAAACAAGAGCAGCACACTACATATGTGCAACTTTGTGACAGAGATTAAAAACATCTTGAACAAAAAGTATCACAATCCGGCATAGGACACTATGTTTATCTGTCCATTTTTTAATGATTTTTGCAATATGACTGTAAAAATTAAGACTAAGTTGTTCTATGGCTACCCATTGTTGAAGGTTAACTGTAATTATTTTTATTATCAGTTGTTTTCAAGTATCTCAAACCGGCATAGGACACTATGTTTATCTGTCCATTTTCTAAGGATTTTTGCAATGGGACTGTACAATTTAGATTAAGTTGTTCTATGGCTACCCTTTGTTGAAGCTTAACTGGAATCTAATGTATAGCTCACTAGATAAGTGTTTTCACTATCGGTTGTTTTCAAGTATCTCAAACCGGCATAGGACACTGTTTTTCTGTTCATTTTTCAATGATTTGTTGCAATATGACTGTACAATTTAGATTAAGTTGTTCTATGGCTACCCATTGTTGAAGGTTAACTGTAATTATTACTAGTGTCTTTATTATCAGTTCTTTTCAAGTATCCCAAACCGGCATAGGACACTATGTTTGTCTGTTCATTTTAAAATGATTTTTTGCAACATGACTGTACAGTTTAGATTAAGTTAAGGCTAACTGTAATTAATTCAAGTGTATAGTTAGCAAGACAAGTGTTTACACAATCAGGTGTTTCAATCAGTATATTTTCACTCTACACAGGTGTTGTCTGTATTTTAGATAATTGCTTTATTGGTTACCAGACAGGTAATGGTTGCTTAGCAACTAATGTTGGTGTTTGTTTAACAGGGGGAGGGGTCTGTATGTGTATAAATGTTTGGCATTTTGTATTGTTCTTTGGTCTGAGGAAGGGGAAGCTTTCCCCCGAAACGTCACTACAAATAAACAACCTTTGTATTTAAGACCAGAGAGTGCTGTCTTCTATCTTTTGCTATTATTACCCACATTCATGCACCCTGGCAAATCGTGATACTGTTAGTGAGAGTGCACTTGTCCTACTAACCTATATATATATATGAATATTCCTGTATGTGAAGAACATTGAAATGTGAAATATGTACAGTAAATGTACAGTAATACACATAAATACATATGAACACACATATATACATATATATGCATACACACACACATATGTATGTTGTGTTTAGTGCAACTTTTTTAAAGCACTACCCTATACATAAGGTTTTCAGTTGTGCTAACCTGATGAGCATAAAATGCAATTGCACTCTCGTGATCTTGTTTACTTTCAACTTGTAATAAGAGCACTATTTTTGTTGCAAACACAATGCTGATATTACTTGCTCGCAATATTTAGTATGTCACTTGTAATCTAGCCTTATATACTTAATAAAAACAACAACAAAACACACACACAAAGGGCACATAAGATATCGTAAGAAAGACACCAGCACAAAAGTTTCTTTTCAACCATACGGTTGAAGCCTATTAAGTTGATAGAGGTTATTTTACATTTTAATTGTTCCTGAAATTGGATGGAAATAATCAAAATATGTGTTGTGTGAACCATTACATTACACATTCAGAAAACACCCCAATAACTTATGTAACATTTGGAGAATTACAAACACAGGAGTTATTTCTCATTATGATCATCAATCATGTGAAGATTCTTATTTCTTGTGATAGAATAGATTTAAATTTCGGATGTAATACATTGATGAGACTTTGTATATTAAAGATACTTGTGAGGTACAAATCCTCTACTTTCTCTATTGTCTCTGATTTGTCAACTGTAGTTCCCTCTGTTTACTTTTTTTTTTTTCCATTTACAGAAATAAGCCAGGATTTCCCCTGTAATAAATGCCCTAAAGGTTTTCCAAAAAATGTCAGGATTGTTTATAGCCTCTCTGTTATTATGTTCAAATTCTTTCCACTTTTCTTTAAGTCAATTATTAACATGGTAATTATCTGATAGGTGTCTAGGGAAAAAAAGCTTGACAATTTAGGTGATTAATCTGAATGGACATGAAGTTGTAGGTAGATCACTGCATGGTCAGAAATAAGGATTTCTTTGATATCTGCTTTTACATTGTTTCCTATGAAATTATCCGAAATTAAAAAAGGTCTATCCGAGAAAATGTCCCGTAGGTCTTAGCCATGTATAAGATAATTTATCTGGATTTTTTAGGCGCCAAATGTAGTGCAATTTTAAATCTTTTGAAAAATATATATAGTTTTTATTAGTTTTAGATCTAGAATGGGTTTGTGATATGGGAAATCTATCTAGCCTTTTTCCTTCAAAATTTCATTAACTTTGTTCTCAAGTTCTCCCAGAATACCATATCTGTTTTGTTGGGACCATATATATTACAGAGCACCAACTTAAAACCTTGAACGTTAATCTCCATAATTAAAAATCTAGCATGGGGGTCTATATCATGAGAAATAATATTATAGTTCATTTTTTTATGGTAAAGGATACAAACTCCCTTTTTCCGCCCACAATAAGGGGTGGATAAAACTTCCCTCACCCAGGTTGTTTTAAGTTTAGCAATTTCAGAGGATTTCAAATGTGTTTCCTGTATTAATGCGATCTGCGGATTAAATGTATTTAAATGTTTTAATATCCTCTTCCTTTTTACCAGGGATGTAATCCCCCCTACATTCCAAGAAAGTATATTTATATTTTTCATTCCTGTCATATCTGTATATTAATAGAGCGTATAAAATCCAATTCACGCATTATGGGGCCTATTTATTAAAGTTCTTGCAGACCTGATCCGACAGTGCGTATCAGGTCCGCAAGACCTCGCTGAATGCGAAGAGCAATACGCTCTCCGTATTCAGCATTGCACCAGCAGCTCACAAGAGCTGCTGGTGCAATGCCACCCCCTGCTGACTTGCGGCCAATCGGCCTCCAGCAGGGAGGTGTCAATCAACCTGATCTTCCTTGATCGGGTTGAATTGCTGCGATTCCTGTCCGCCTCATCAGAGCAGGCGGACAGGGTTATGGAGCAGCAGTCTTTAGACCGCTGCTTCATAACTTGTGTTTCTGGCGATTCTGAAGACTCGCCAGAAACACGGCCCTTCAAGCTCCATACGGAGCTTGATAAATGGGCCTCAATATGTGGTCCAATAGGGAAGGAGGGAAGGGGAAAAGAAAGAAAGAGAAAAAAAAAGGGAAGATAGGAAAAGACAGAATTTTAAAAACACCATATTTAATCCTGAACTGCATTCAATCAAATCAAACTCTTTCAATAATGCTTGTGCTTCATCTAAATTATTTGCAGTTTTCAATATACCATTGATAGTAAGTATATTTTTTGCCGGGTAGAGTAGTTTAGCATTTAGTTTTGCGTTAATTAGGTGAGTGCAAAAAGTAGACATTTCCTTCCTTTTGGCAGCAGTCTCAGCTGAGTAGTCTTGGAAAAGTAAAATCTTGGCCTGATCAATTCTGCACTCACTCAATCCATGATAACTTCTGAAAATATTAACTTTGTCTTGAGAGTTGAGATATTTTATCATTATGGGGTGTACCCTACTAGCACTTTCTGTGTCTCTCCTAGATGGTCCCAGCCGGTGGGCTCTTTCTACTGCTAAGGGTGTGGAGTTTACTAAACCTAGGATTTGAGGTAGCTGCACTGACACAAAAGGACAGGAGATCTCTAAGGTCAGCAATTTCTGGAAGGCCTTTCACTTTGATGTTGATCCGCCTTGATCTGTCATCAAGATCCTTCGTCCTAGTGCGCAGCACAGCCACCTCTTTTCCCTGTGCAAGAAAGTTACGACCCAAAGTTGTTACTTGATCTTCTAGGTTAGAGATCCTAGTCTCTGATTCTGTCAATCTAGAAGAGAAAATTCTAATTTCTGATGTTAAATTAGATATATCCTTTTTAATCCCTGCTAGATGTGGGGTCACTAGGTCAGCAATTTGTTGCAATCATTTTTAAAGCAAAGGGATATTCAGGAAGATAAAAAATAAAGTTCCAAGTTAAGGGTAACTTTGGAAGGTCAGCCAAGTTTCTATCCATACTAATCAAAAACATAACTCCATTCCATCACTCAGAGAGAATGGCCAAATAATTACAGATCAAAAGATAGTTAGAGAGCTCTTTTTTAAATATTATCAAGGAATTTACACCAAAAGGGAGCTAAACTTAAAAAACAAAGAGATGTTTTGGCATAAATGTACTATACCTAAGCTTAATCTACAAGAACTCTCAGAATTAAACCTACCTATTTCTATAGATTAAGTATTATCACACATACATTCAGCTAAGGGAGGCAAATCACCAGGACCTGATTTTATTCCAGCCGTACTTTATAAAAGCCTAAAGGAAGAGATAGCCCCGTGTTAGCTCATCTCTACAATCAATATTTTATTGAAAATAAAATGAACTCAAAGTACTTTTCAGCATCCACAATAGCATTAATACTCAAAAAAATAAAGATCCTGAAATTGTAACTTCCTATAGACCAGTGACTAGTGATGTTGCGAACAGTTCTGCCGTGAATAGTTCACAGCGAACATAGCATGTTCGTGTTCGCAGTGGACGGCGAACATATGCGATGTTCGATCCGCCCCCTATTCATCATCATTGAGTAAACTTTGACCCTGTAGCTCACAGTCACAAGACACATTCCAGCCAATCAGCAGCAGACACTCCCTCCCAGACCCTCCCACCTCCTGGACAGCATCCATTTTAGATTCATTCAGAGCCTGCATTCTTAGTGAGAGGAGGGACAGTGTAGCTGCTTCTGATTTAATAGGGAAATTGATAGCTAGGCTAGTGTATTCAGTGTCCACTACAGTCCTGAAGGACTCATCTGATCTCTGCTGTAAGGACAGCATCCCAAAAAGCCCTTTTTAGGGCTAGAACATCAGTCTGCTTTTTTTTTTTTCCCTATGTAATCTAATTGCAGCCGGCCTGCCAGCTCAGGCTCACAGCGTATACTGTGCCCACTTGCCCAGTGCCACCACTCATATCTGGTGTAACAGTAGTGTACATTTAAAAAAAACAAAAAAACTTTTTTTAATTTGAAAAAATAGCAGTCATTGTCCTTCACACGTGTGCATTTGAGGTCCTGCCAGGGCACAGTGTGACACCAGTGCAAGTCATATCTGCTAAAAAAAAGTAGTGTACATTTAAAATAAAACAAAAAAACTTTTTTTAATTTGAAATAATAGCAGTCATTTTCCTTCACACGTGTGCGTTTGAGGTCCTGCCAGGGCACAGTGTGACACCAGTGCAAGTCATATCTGCTAAAACAGTAGTGTACATTTAAAAAAAAAACAACCTTTTTTTTAATTTGAAATAATAGCAGTCAGTTTCCTTCACACATGTGCGTTTCAGGTCCTGCCAGGGCACAGTGTGACACCAGTGCAAGTCATATCTGCTAAAACAGTAGTGTACATTTAAAAAAAAACAAAAAAACTTTTTTTAATTTGAAATAATAGCAGTCAGTTTCCTTCACACGTGTGCGTTCCAGGTCCTGCCAGGGCACAGTGTCACACCAGTGCAAGTCATATCTGCTAAAACAGTAGTGTACATACATTTAAAAAAAAACAAAAACCTTTTTTAGTGTGAAATAATAGCAGTCAGTTTCCCTCACACGTGTGCGCTCCAGGTCCTGCCAGGGCACAGTGTCACACCAGTGCAAGTCATATCTACTAAAACAGTAGTGTACATACATTTTAAAAAAAAAACTTTTTTACTGTGAAATAATAGCAGTCAGTTTCCCTCACACGTGTGTGTTCCAGGTCCTGCCAGGGCACAGTGTCACACCAGTGCAAGTCATATCTGCTAAAACAGTAGTGTATATTTAAAAAAAAAAAAAACCTTACACTACCTGAACGATACAACATCATACCTGATGTTTTAAAGCACGTTATTCCAAACAATTTAGGAATGTTAGGTGATTTATGCCCTTTATGGATTAAAACCAGACTCTGCATCAACTATGTAATTTTCCATGGGAGTTTGCCATGGATCCCCCTCCGGCATACCACAGTCCAGGTGTTAGTCCCCTTGAAACAACTTTTCCATCACTTTTGTGGCCAGAAAGAGTCCCTGTGGGTTTTAAAATTCACCTGCCTATTGAAGTCTACGGCAGTTCGCCGGTTCGCAAACTTTCGCGGAAGTTCGTGTTCGCCGTTCGCGAACGCAAAATTTTAGGTTTGCGACATCACCAATGCACTCCTTAACAATGTTTATAAAACCTTTATGTCTATTCTGGCCGATAGACTTAAAAAACATATGGCCCCTTTATTACATGAAGATCAAGTGGGGTTTATGAAGGGTAGAAATATCTCTAAAATAATAATTCATTCTTATGATTATGGAGCACTTTTGGAATAAAGGAAAGGAAAATAGGAAGACAAATAGACCTGTCCTAGCAATACTAGCGGTCGATGCCGAAAAGGCATTCAACCTAATATATTGGGACCATCTTGTCACAACGCTGAATATATTCGGTTTTCAAGGAAATTTTTTAAATTGTATACAATTGTTTTACCAGCAACCTGTATCTAACCTGAAAATAAATAATTGTCTAACTGATAACTTCATATTAGAGAGAACACAACAGGGATGCTCGCTATAATCACTGCTATTTATTTTATTATTGGAACCATTTCCAATTCGCTTACGTCAGGAGATGGCGAGCATCATTGTAGACCAACACAAATCTGTATTAACGCTTTTTGCAATTTATAGATTTGGCAGTGACTTTTGGATCATTTTCCGGTTATAAAATGAATCCAGATAAATCAGAGCTGTTATGGATTATACCCCCCAAGACCAAACAACTATCAATGTCCTTTTAAAATAGTGGACTCAGGGGTATGATCAGCGCATATTTGAAAGAGAACTGCATTAAGACTGTTTTTAGGTGGTATCTTACTCCAATGATTACATCACACTACACAGTAAAAATTGTTATGGGCAGTAAAAATTGTTATAGAGGCTGTAAGGAGATGGGAACATACATCCACATGTGGTGGGAATGTCCTCAGGTACAACAATTGTGGGTTAAATTGTCTAGTTTGCTGAGTGAGGTGCTTTCGGAAAACATCACCCTGACTGCGACTCAAGCTTTGTTAAATGAACATATTAAACCCTTCAACTCAGCCACGAACACATTCATACACATTTTATGCACAGCTACTAGGATATGTGTGGCACGTTACTGGAAGGTAGGGGTACCCTCATGGGGAGAGGTTATGGAGAAAATTAAGACAATACACAAATTATCTGAATCAGCCTCATTTATACAAGCCAATCATGAGCAATTTTTAAAGATCTGGAATTATTGGATTTTGAGCAGACACTAACTAGACACAGAACGAAAAGATAGGCACATAGAACTGGGGCAAGACAGAAACTACATAGAGGGCTAAGAGACGACAATTGACTGCTGATGACTATAACTACCCAGAGGAGGTGGGGCTCTCTCCCCGGATCGGCGGCAGACGATATAGATGAGCAGGCAAGTTGATGTTTGATGATACAATGAGTGAGGGAGGGGGGGTAGTTAATTGTTTATTGTGGCAGTTTAATGAGGGGGAGGGATAGGAGGAAAAGTTTTAAGAAAACATGACAAAGCAACAGGGAGAGTAAGGGGATGCCACGAAAAATTTCATATCTTCTGGTATTGATCTGCTACATTCCCGAATCCATGTTGCTACTAATGAACGTATGTTTAATCACAAGAACTGTTAGAATTTACTGGTCTACATAACTAATCGTCAGCTACTTCATTGGCAGACCTTGCTACTTTCAAACTTTGAATGTGGAATCATAGCATCTATCATAGACTCTTAAATGATGGACCTTTATCGAAAAGGAAATGAGATGATGATATTTGTATGTAAAGTGTACAAGGTGTGATATACTCTTTATATGTTTTGCAATAAAAATTATTTCAACTAAAATAGTGGACTCAGTCAATTACTTGGGTATTAAAATACCTAGAGATCCAACTAGATTGTATAAATTAAATTTAAATCCACTATTTAATAAGTTAGAGGAAGATCTTAAAAGATGGTCTCAGCTACCAATTTCTTTATCTGCTAGGATAACTTTAATTAAAACTATCTTTTTTCCCCAGCTACTATACTTATTACAAAACTTACCACTCATTATCTATACTAAATACATTTTAAACTTTAACAGAAATATCGCAGGCTTATCTGGCAATAGAAAAAAAATTGTTTCTCTTCTACAAAGCTAAGCCTACACAAATCTGAGGGACGGTTAACTCTATCCAACTTAAAATATTATAATCTGGGAGACTTCCGGGCTGCTGCCATGTTCAGTCGCACAACTGTATGCCGCTCCATCTTTTCAGAATTACTATTATAATATCACCTTACTATAGCACGATCCATACAAATGCTATACAGAACTGAAGTCTATTGCAAACAGAGCATCGAATGAGCCCGACATTGACAAGATTGCTGTTAGCATCAGTGCTCTTAGCTACTCCATACACCCCCCCCCCCGGCAGGGCATACTTCCACTCTGTCGTTACGGGGCACTTCACAAGTGCTGAATTGCAACAAGGTACTACCTGTCAACTCTGTGGAACTAAACATATACCATGCAAAACATCCAAGAAGCAATCTCTGTACTTCTGGAGAAGAATTTCTGTAGGCTGCATTGACTGGTGGACCAGTGTTTCAGCTCTAACGAACTAACTACCCAGGATCCCATCATAGCGGCAGAGAAAATCAGTGGACACCCCCTTCCTACCTGCAATACTCAGAGCTGGACTCCCAGGGGTTGGATATGACTGGGGAGCACATTGCCGTCAACATTTGCAGCGAGCTGAGGCCAGGGAGCACCTTGGTCTCGGATGGCATCATGGATTCTTGCGCTGTCAGGAGGACTGCTAGTCCCTTAAGCCTACCAGTGAAGGAGATGTGCAGTCTCACCCTGCCATGAAGCAGAGAGTATGTGGCAGACCCTGAAGTGGACCGTGTGGAGATGACCAAAGTGCAGAGACACTGTCTTACCCTGTTTATAGGGAATATCATGGATAGAATCAGTCTATTATGGCGGTCTGGTATCGGATGATGGCTGAAAACCCTCATATGCAGCAGAGATATGGGAGATGACGCAAGAGAAGTATCTTAATATCTCTTCAGTTGCTTACAGATGAACATTGGGACTGCTCTCTTATAACCATCTTTTTATGGGGACTCTCTACTTTACAGCTAAGTTTTATTTGCTTGTCCAAATCTAGTATACAGAAATCCTAATGGCAGAACTAAAGCCTGAGATTTGAGAGACTGTAAATGTTTGGACACTGCAACAAGTATTACACCCTATGCTGGGACAGATTTAGTAGCTCTGGTTATTTCTATATGAGTACATACCCCCCCTGTATATAATTGCAGTTTATTTGGTTTGCTGCCTTGATTACTCAAAATTGTTTGCACAGCTTACAAGACAACTTTAATTCCCCTTAATTAATTAACATTTTACAACTGGTCATGCACAGAGACCAGTTGTAAAATGTTGACTATATGTTTGAAAGGTGTAAGATTTAGTATCTAGGATTCTGCATGAATATTTTGCTTACTTAATTACCCTGCTGTTTAGGGCTTGTATGTTTAGCTGCAATACTGGTGTCTAAAGTAAATAATTATTAATAGGTTAAAGGTATGTATAACCCTCTATGCCCACTGTTTACAGCTAATGTATGTACTATCATTTATATCTAGTGTACCACAAACATAGGCACAAGATGCTTTAACCTATCTATACTATTATGCTGCTATAGAGGTTGATCACGAAGTGGACAATGTACTTTTGCATATGGCCTCTAAGTGTTAGGTATAACAAATTTAGAAAATCTGAGGCTCCTCAAAATTCTTTGTATCCATATTTTAATAGATCTTTTATAATGACATTAGCTCCCATAACCTTGTGGCATACCCCCGGTAGCAATTCTTACCTAAATCATCATATCCCTTATGCCGGACTGTCAGCGGCTGAGACAGTAAGGCATGCTCATTCTATTTACTACTTGGATCTTAGGGGATTAATCGGAAATCTACAGATAGCAGTTATGGTACTTGACTGGGTGTATGGCTGCAGGGTTGAACTTTGCAAAGTCTTTTAATATATAGTATTGGCTCCATAAAAAAAAAATATATATATAATTCCTCCATGGCCCTTCTTTAACGACACCACAATTTGCCTCTTAGTTTGTTCTCCTACCATAGATTGACCCGGCCCCTGATGTTTTGGTAAATAACCCCAACTTAGTCTTGTAGTACAGTTCAGATAGTAAGCTAGCTGTTTACTTTGGGGGTTGGCCTCACCTCTTTTAATTGCACTGACCTTCTGGTGATGTGGATTTGTGGATTTACAAGAGATTCAAACATACACTGTCTCTGTGGCTGCTAATTTGTAAAGCCAAATGCCTATTACAATCTATATTGTAGTTATAGTAGAACTCCGGATTGACCAATATTTGTTATTATATTCATGGGTAGGCCTACAGAGTCCCTAAATAATATAAACGTGTAATATTTATAGTATGTTACTTGGTTGCATAGCAAAAGAAAATATAAAATCTGAGGTCTTCTTAGTGAGATCCAAAAGTGGTCTCTCCATTTTACTATATCTTCCCATACTTTTAGACGTATCTTTTTATTTAAGGTCCAAGAGTGACCTTTTAGGTTAGTTACGGAAGGGTAGCTTTTTTTAGGCACAGTGTATTAATTTGACTATCTATCAATGCTACAATTTATTGTTACATTTTTTTTTGTATGTTTATTCTGCTTGTATGCCTAACCTTGGTACCTCAATAAAAAAAAAAAAAGAAACAGATTGTGTTAACAAAAAAAATTTAAAAAATAGATTGGATCACTGGAAAAGAATAAGTGGCAAATATGACCCTTGAATCTAAAATTGTGGCCCGATTTTCGTTGAAAGCAATTATCCATTGTGCTAAACTCCAAATTCCAAAATATCTATTAGAACTGCATACATTCAATGGCCCAATATTGGCCTGGCAAAAATTACGCAGGCAATCCAGGTTAATCACACATTATCTAAACATCTTCCGATAAGAGGCAACCCAGAATTCCCACCAGGAACCATCTCTTTAGTATTTAAAGAGTTGGTGGACAAAGATCTTAGGAATCTATATCAAGTAAAGGAAGCAGGACTAGATACTATAAAAACATCTGAATCGGGGGGCGAAGTCTAGCCATGGTTGGAAATGGCTGCTTTCTGATAAAGCTCTGATGTCCCTGCTATTATTACACTTAAAACAAGTACATAAATACCATAACCTCAAGCTATAAATTGCATCTACAAGAGCCTTAACTCACACTCCCTCAAGTGAGAAACCCTTAAAAGCTCCGGAAGCCTGAAAGAAGTCTGTTCTGGAGGAACTAGAAACTTGCAGCACTAAGACTGGGCCCGGGCCAACTGAGGAGCATCGCACAGGTGAATTTACCCCTAAAGTACACACCCAAGCTAACCAGAGTCTTGACTTGACTCTTCCTGGGTCCTGTGCCAGCTGGTGTGGAACAGAGACAGCCCACACAACAAGGAAGCTCTGTGGGCTCACCACACTCATTCCCAACATAAGTGGTGTCATACCTGGCAATGGATCTACGTGTGTCCGCACACATCCCGCTGGGGCAAAAACTGCTCACTCGACCAACACCTCCGATGCAGCGTGACCCTGTGCTGAGAGCGGTGTGACCGGTTCACTCGGAAAAGCCTGGGTCCCGGTTGGGCCAGTGTAAAAATCCTGCACACAGAAGGAACTACCACGTGGCTGGAGGACACATCAATCACGGATCCACAGCGGTAAGGTGATGCAGCTATTTCACTGTTACCAGAGCTCAGCCTCATTGACTCCCAGTCCATTTAGACACTAGTAGCAGACTACAACGTAGAGAAATTACTCTGAGTGAAATAAAGACATATATACCCGACTAGTCAGATAGCGACACTGCAGGCCTCTGCACAGGTATAATCACTGACTGTGTCATTTGACTGTGCAAAAACAAACTGTCACTATCTTGGATGCCCTGGTTATAATACAGAAGGGAGACTGATATAACAGATAAATGGACAATCTATATGTCTCTGGCTAGTGAGACCCTTATATGTCAGATCGGGGTGTGAAAGGGGGCAACTGAATCAGCACTTAATATTGTTCATTCCTATTTGAGAGACCACTTTTAGCTGGAGACCCTCATCATTTGCCTAGCAGGGAGCAACAACCAGCTATTTACTTTTTCACCCCATAGAGGCCAAGCTACCCATGTTTGTGTGATGTCTAGTAAAATAAATGCTAGACTGCCTAAAAATACTCAATCCTCCATAATGGAAAACTACCTAATAGCAAATGAGCCCACAGCATCAGCAGGGAGGTCAGAGGCACAAATGAAAGCCACTACAGCACAAATCTATAATATTGAAGCTATGGACACCCATCTGAATTGTGTGACTAAGGATGACCTCAGGCTCCTCTCCTCAAAAGAGGATATCAAAGAAGCCATGAGAGATTTTAAATCTATGTTTCACAAACTAAAAAGAGATATCACAGCTGTGGATCATAGAGTAACTCAAGTGGAAGAAAAACAAGAAGCCCTTAGCTCTGACCTTCAACATCAAACCAGTTTTTTGCAAGCTCAAGAGAACACTGTACATACACTATTAGAGCGTATTGAGGATCTTGAAAACCACAGTAGGAGGAACAACCTCAGACTGAGAGGTGTTCCTGAAACAATAGAGCCTCCTGCAATTCAAGCGTATATTCAAGACTTTGTCAAATACCTCAAGAATGATGACTCAAATCCCGAGATACAAATAGAAAGAGCTCATAGAGCACTACGTCCTAAACCCCCAAATAGGGCCCCACCTCGAGATATTGTACTAAAGCTACTCTCCTTCAAAGAAAAAGAGGATATACTGAGAATGGCTAGAAACAAACAGCAGATCGAATTCAGAGGAACGGAGCTGCAGGTCTATTCGGACTTGAGCCCGACCACTCTCCAAAAGAGAAGAGACCCCAAGTTTGTTACATCCACTTTAAAGGCCAAAAAGATCCCATATAGGTGGGGTTTCCCAACCAGCCTTGTTGTTACAAAGAACAATGTTACACACATCCTTAAAACTCCAGCTGACCTACCATCCTTCAATCAAGCTCTAGGCCTTAATATCAGGCTCCCGGACAAGGCCTTGGTGGCCCCTGTGGGCCCAGCGGATGAAGACCCCAATGGTATCCAACATCTTCCGGGCTGAGTGGTGAGATCATTGTTGTAATTGCCTTCTGAAACTTTTTGACCCACCTGAGTCTTGCACTTTGCAAATACATAGAAACCTACTTATGATACACTTAAGGTCGATTTAGACCCAAACAAGTTCAAAATTACTGTTATTTTAATATGGCTGTGTTTGTGTTTAGAGTATTCCTTTTTCCTCTGTTTTATATGTCGCCCGCTATCGTTCCTGTTCAAAGTAGCCAATCAGATGGCTAGCCATGAGGGGCCCGACAGAGAGCCTACCCAGGTACCCATACTACCGCATTCTGTTTAAAACATAGGTTATACTCTACTCACAAACATGGCAAGCTCACGTGCTAAGTCACGATCCCTTGAGTTTATCTCTATAAATGTAAAAGGACTGAACAGTCCAACTAAACGCTCTATGGTTCTAAGGGATTTACACAGACACGGTGGAGATATTATTTACTTACAAGAGACACACTTTGCCTCAGGTCATGAACCCCGTTGGTTTAGTCAGCATTATCCTACTGCTTTTTTTACATCTGGCCCTAGGAAAAAGAATGGTGTTGGCATCATTTTTAGTCCTGAAGTACCGTTCCAACTTACTCAGTCACACAAAGATCCAGAGGGCAGGTACCTGATCCTAATTGGTTTAATATATGGCAGACCCATTACCCTGGTCAATGTCTATTGCCCCAATCAACTTCAACAAACCTTTTTCCAAAATGTTATCCATAAAATTCTTGAACTACAATCTGGTATTTTGTTTCTGGGAGGGGATCTGAATGCCTCACTGGACCAATCCTTGGATACCTCTAATGGTATGTCCAGCATCTCCCATAGGGCCCTCAAACACATAGCATCGTCACTCAGAGACGCAGCACTACACAACATCTGGCGAACGCAACACCCTACTACCAAAAATTTCACATATTATTCACACCCTCACAGAAAATATTCCAGAATAGATTACTGGTTCACTGATGCAACAGGACTCACTATCACCATGAGTAGCAATATACTCCCTATCACTTGGTCAGACCATGCTCCGATCACGTGTTCGGTGTCATGGTCTAACATGCCTGTCACACCTTATGTCTGGAAATTGGACGATACCTTGTTGGATGATCTGGTTTTCAGGTTGGAGGTTGAAAAAGCCCTAACAGAATATTTTCAGATACATGAGGGATCAGACACTCAACCCATAATGATTTGGGAAGCCCACAAATTTACAATCCGAGGCCTTTTCCTTAAGCAGAAGGCCAGGATAGTCAGGAGTAGGAGGGAGTTATACCAAACATTGCTTACTAATGTAGAACTGTCTGAGAACGCACATAAGACTGCTCCAACTGATCAATTACTTAACAAAACCCTGGCCCAGGCAAGAGCAGCTCTGTTGAAGTACTTGCCAGAAGATCAACAAAAAGCGGCCTTAATCCTAAGGCAACAATTTTTTGATCAGGGAGACAAGGCCGGACGTTTGCTAGCTAGGGCCATCGCTAGCTAGGGCCATCGCACGTAAAAAAACAAAACATTATGTTCACAGCATGATGCACTCTGATGGGCAAACTAGAGAGGATGGTAAGTCGATTGCTGAGATCTTTGGGTCTTATTATAAAAACTTATATAATATCCAAAAAGATGTTGACATGGCGGAGGGGGTCTCCTCTCGGGAGCGAGAAACGAGTAGGATACGGGAGTATCTTGCGGAAGTAGAGGTCCCAAAACTGACAAAACCAGACTCTGAAGCCTTAGAAGCCCCATTTACAATGGCGGAACTTAAACAGGCCATTAAAGATTTAACATCCGGTAAAAGTCCGGGTCCAGATGGCTTTGGAGCCAAATATTATAAAGTGTACGGGAATATATTGGTGCCTGAAATGCTGAGTCTATTTAACTTATTGTCGAATTCCCCATGTCTACCTCGCTCTATGTTTGAGGCCCACATCACAGTGATCAATAAGCCTGGCAAATCAGAATCTAAACCTGAGAACTATCGACCTATGTCTTTTCTCAATTCAGACGTCAAGATTCTGGCAAAGGTACTAGCTAACTGCCTCAACAAATACCTCCCCCAATTGATCTCCCCTGACCAAGTGGGTTTTATCCCGGGGCGGGAGGCGAGGGATAACACCCTCAAGATCCTCCACCTGATAACATATGCTCATAACAAGGTAACACCACTAGCCCTGGTCTCAACAGATCCCGAGAAAGCATTTGACTGGGTTAGTTGGTCATTCATGCAGCATACCCTCGACAAATTTGGTTTTGGTCCAAAACTCATAAACTGGGTTATGTCCTTGTACTCATCACCTAATGCTAGGGTGAGGGTAAATGGTACACTCTCCAACGCCTTCACAATCAGAAATGGGACCAGACAGGGCTGCCCCCTGTCTCCTCTCTTATTTGCCCTAACAATTTAAATTCTGGCAAGTAAGATTCGAGCCAATACCGAGATTAGCGGGATTTTGGTGGAAGGCTCTGAACATAAACTCGCCATGTATGCTGATGACGTCTTGCTCTTGATATCCGACGTAAGGCATTCTCTTAGAGCGGCCATTGAGGAATTTGCACTATTCGGTAGCGTATCAAACTTTCTATTGAACCCCCTGAAATCTGAAATTATGAATATCACAATTCCCCGAAATGAATTTAGGACCCTAGAGGACGAATGTCCGATAAAAGTTACTCATGATAAGCTGAAATATTTGGGTATTTTTTTGGCACCCAGTATAAAGGAGATAGTAGATCTGAATTATAAAACCATCACAGATGAGATACTTAGAGATCTCTCGAATTGGAGAAATGAAACCATCTCCTGGCTAGGCCGCATTGGAGTGGTTAAAATGAACGTGCTGCCACAAGCACTTTATATTATGCAGACTGTCCCGTTTTCTGCAGCTTCCCACATTATCCACCAAATACAGTCAGCAATAGAATCCTACATCTGGAGAGACCTAAAACCGAGAATTAATAAAAGGACTGTATACTTACCTTGAAGCGGAGGAGGACTGGGAGTACCAGACTTGCGGCAATATCAGAGAGCTATATCCCTCCAAAGACTGGCTGAATGGTGTCAGAACTCTCCTCAAAAGGCCTGGATTTAAGTTGATAACTCAATCTTGAAGAGAGGTAATGTGGGTGCACTAGCATGGATCTCCCCTTGGCAACGGCCTTTAGTGGCCAAGCTGTACCCCCTGGTGGTCAAGGTCTTCGCAGGATGGGATAGACTTATTAAGAAAGCCACTTATATTTCCACCCCGAGCTCACTGATTACCCCTATCAGAGAAAATCCCGACCTGGGATTTGTAACGGGCCCTCGTCACCTGAAAAGGGACTATAGCCTGGCAGATTCAGCAATCTACAATATACTTCAGCAGGATAAACTGAAGTCCCAAGCAGAATTGGAGGAATGGGACAATGAAGTTTTTACTTCATGGTTCAGAGTAGCACAAATCAGACATTTCTTTAATACCCATAAGGAGAGACCTGACTTAACGAGACGTAGGACCCACTTTGAAACTCTCTGTACCATGATTCACCACCCATCCCACCTGATCTCACAGTTATATAAACTTATTTTATTGGGTGGAGAACCACACCTCCCAGCCTACACACAGACCTGGCAGGACGAACTGGGCTTGGAGATAGGTTACAAAGAATGGATTAAGATTCTTTTTGAGAACTAGAAAAGCTTCCGTTTCGGCTAGGGACCAAGAAACGCAATATAAACTGCTAAGTAGATGGTATCTTACACCCCAAAGACTGAAACACATATACCCACATACAAGTGGGGGATGCTGGAGAGAGTGTGGTGATGAAGGCACCCTATTACATATTTGGTGGACATGCCCGCTCTTACAACCCTTCTGGGATGGCGTTATGGCCGAGATGAGTAGGGTCCTTGGGTTCATCATCCCTCCCAATCCTTGCTACTTATTATACCATCAATTACCTAAGATTGTGGGAGAAGACAGGTACCTGCTCCTCTTGCTGATGCTCAATGCAGCAAAAGGACTGATTCCCTTATATTGGAAAAAGCAATCTGTCCCCAGTGTTCAGGAATGGAAAAATAAAATAGCTAATCACCTGAGACTTGAGAGATATCATTACCTTAAAATAGGGAAACTGTGTACACATGAAATGATGCTGTTGACTTGGGAAGGGTGGGGACTCTAATTTTCCTGTAAAATAATAACGGCTGACGAAGCATTGCACCAATACAACCCCGCTATCTTTCCCTATCCACCCCCCCCTTTTTTTCCTTTTTTTTTTTCTTTCCCCTTCTCCTCTCCTCCTAACCTCTTCACGCCTCGTTTCTTCCCTTTCTCTCCTTCCTTTCTTTGTAAATAGGAATCCTAACATTGGATAAAAATTAATCCACAGCTGTGTGCAATAAGTAAGCTGTGAAATATTACTTTTTATACAGGACTACACCCGATGTTTTATATCTTTCTTTATGTTTTATATTTATAAGTTAAGAAAATGGTTCTGATATTATAATCTCCATCAGTAATTAGCCTAAATGCAATGCATGGGTAAAATAATAAGATTACCTATGTTTAGCATCTGATGTGAATTTCTATGCTGATTGAATAGAATTTTTTAATACAGGCGAAATGTCCAGGATTATATGTACACATGTATGGTTTCATGTAATATTGATTGAAGCATTGTATTTTAAATATATGCATGTTCTTTTTATCATTTCGCTAATAAAGCCTTTTGGAGAAAAAAAACAAACAAACAAAAAAAAAAAACCACCTGAATCACTTAATAGAGTATTTGATCTCCATAACCATGGCTTCTATGCTTATCTACAATTAAGGCAATTAATATTTACAATCATGGGCGGTATTCTATAACCTTCCTATATAATATTTTGATAAACACGCTGTATCAAATCCATTTGAATAACCTACAATTTAAATTGATAAAGGATTTTCCCTCTATAACAAAGAATTAGATTAAGAAAAGCTTTAAGAAGATAGCCATTAGTTCCTCTTTTGTAGAGACATGGAGAGAATCACAATGTAAGATGATAGATAGAATCTATACAATAAATAAAAAGAGAGAAGCGCTCAACCTGGAAACGAACAATAGCATAATAACTTGTTCTATGGTTAGTTACCACCCAAGAAGCAGCCTCTTTTTGCTCAACATGTGCCTTTCACAGAGAAAAACTTTCCTGAAGCATATCAGTCTGATCCTGACTTCACAGTACAGTCCAGCCCCGAAATACCAGGCAATTCTTCTCTGAACGAGAGAAACGGCAAAACCCCAGACGTACGTTTCGGCCTATTGTGGGCCTCGTCAGTGAGGTGCAGCCATATCCCTCTAGGCACACTGAGCAACGGGTCCACGTCTGGATTCCCGCATCACACTTAGGGAGACTTCCCAAAATGTCATCATTTGCATAAATAATAAGAGAGAAGCGCTCAACCTGGAAACGAACAATAGCATAATAGCTTGTTCTATGGTTAGTTACCACCCAAGAAGCAGCCTCTTTTTGCTCAACATGTGCCTTTCACAGAGAAAAACTTTCCTGAAGCATATCAGTCTGATCCTGACTTCACAGTACAGTCCAGCCCCGAAATACCAGGCAATTCTTCTCTGAACGAGAGAAACGGCAAAACCCCAGACGTACATTTCGGCCTATTGTGGGCCTCGTCAGTGAGGTGCAGCCATATCCCTCTAGGCACACTGAGCAACGGGTCCACGTCTGGATTCCCGCATCACACTTAGGGAGACTTCCCAAAATGTCATCATTTGCATAAATAAAAAGAGAGAAGCGCTCAACCTGGAAACGAACAATAGCATAATAGCTTGTTCTATGGTTAGTTACCACCCAAGAAGCAGCCTCTTTTTGCTCAACATGTGACTTTCACAGAGAAAAACTTTCCTGAAGCATATCAGTCTGATCCTGACTTCACAGTACAGTCCAGCCCCGAAATACCAGGCAATTCTTCTCTGAACGAGAGAAACGGCAAAACCCCAGACGTACGTTTCGGCCTATTGTGGGCCTCGTCAGTGAGGTGCAGCCATATCCCTCTAGGCACACTGAGCAACGGGTCCACGTCTGGATTCCCGCATCACACTTAGGGAGACTTCCCAAAATGTCATAATTTGCATAAATAAAAAGAGAGAAGCGCTCAACCTGGAAACGAACAATAGCATAATAGCTTGTTCTATGGTTAGTTACCACCCAAGAAGCATCCTCTTTTTGCTCAACATGTGCCTTTCACAGAGAAAAACTTTCCTGAAGCATATCAGTCTGATCCTGACTTCACAGTACAGTCCAGCCCCGAAATACCAGGCAATTCTTCTCTGAACGGGAGAAACGGCAAAACCCCAGACGTACGTTTCTGCCTATTGTGGGCCTCGTCAGTGAGGTGCAGCCATATCCCTCTAGGCACACTGAGCAACGGGTCCACATCTGGATTCCCGCATCACACTTAGGGAGACTTCCCAAAATGTCATCATTTGCATAAATAAAAAGAGAGAAGCGCTCAACCTGGAAACGAACAAAAGCATAATAGCTTGTTCTATGGTTAGTTACCACCCAAGAAGCAGCCTCTTTTTGCTCAACATGTGTCTTTCACAGAGAAAAACTTTCCTGAAGCATATCAGTCTGATCCTGACTTCACAGTACAGTCCAGCCCTGAAATACCAGGCAATTCTTCTCTGAACCAGAGAAACGGCAAAACCCCAGACGTACGTTTCGGCCTATTGTGGGCCTCGTCAGTGAGGTGCAGCCATATCCCTCTAGGCACACTGAGCAATGGGTCCACGTCTGGATTCCCGCATCACACTTAGGGAGACTTCCCAAAATGTCATCATTTGCATAAATAAAAAGAGAGAAGCGCTCAACCTGGAAACGAACAATAGCATAATAGCTTGTTCTATGGTTAGTTACCACCCAAGAAACAGCCTCTTTTTGCTCAACATGTGCCTTTCACAGAGAAAAACTTTCCTGAAGCATATCAGTCTGATCCTGACTTCACAATACAGTCCAGCCCCGAAATACCAGGCAATTCTTCTCTGAATGAGAGAAACGGCAAAACCCCAGACGTACGTTTCGGCCTATTGTGGGCCTCGTCAGTGAGGTGCAGCCATATCCCTCTAGGCACACTGAGCAACAGGTCCACGTCTGGATTCCCGCATCACACTTAGGGAGACTTCCCAAAATGTCATCATTTGCATAAATAAAAAGAGAGAAGCGCTCAACCTGGAAACGAACAATAGCATAATAGCTTGTTCTATGGTTAGTTACCACCCAAGAAGCAGCCTCTTTTTGCTCAACATGTGCCTTTCACAGAGAAAAACTTTCCTGAAGCATATCAGTCTGATCCTGACTTCACAGTACAGTCCAGCCCCGAAATACCAGGCAATTCTTCTCTGAACGAGAGAAACGGCAAAACCCCAGACGTACGTTTCGGCCTATTGTGGGCCTCATCAGTGAGGTGCAGCCATATCCCTCTAGGCACACTGAGCAACGGGTCCACATCTGGATTCCCGCATCACACTAGGGAGACTTCCCAAAATGTCATCATTTGCATAAATAAAAAGAGAGAAGCGCTCAACCTGGAAACGAACAATAGCATAATAGCTTGTTCTATGGTTAGTTACCACCCAAGAAGCAGCCTCTTTTTGCTCAACATGTGCCTTTAACAGAGAAAAACTTTCCTGAAGCATATCAGTCTGATCCTGACTTCACAGTACAGTCCAGCCCCGAAATACCAGGCAATTCTTCTCTGAACGAGAGAAACGGCAAAACCCCAGACGTACGTTTCGGCCTATTGTGGGCCTCGTCAGTGAGGTGCAGCCATATCCCTCTAGGCACACTGAGCAACGGGTCCACGTCTGGATTCCCGCATCACACTTAGGGAGACTTCCCAAAATGTCATCATTTGCATAAATAAAAAGAGAGAAGCGCTCAACCTGGAAACGAACAATAGCATAATAGCTTGTTCTATGGTTAGTTACCACCCAAGAAGCAGCCTCTTTTTGCTCAACATGTGCCTTTCACAGAGAAAAACTTTCCTGAAGCATATCAGTCTGATCCTGACTTCACAGTACAGTCCAGCCCCGAAATACCAGGCAATTCTTCTCTGAACGAGAGAAACGGCAAAACCCCAGACGTACGTTTCGGCCTATTGTGGGCCTCATCAGTGAGGTGCAGCCATATCCCTCTAGGCACACTGAGCAACGGGTCCACGTCTGGATTCCCGCATCACACTTAGGGAGACTTCCCAAAATGTCATCATTTGCATAAATAAAAAGAGAGAAGCGCTCAACCTGGAAACGAACAATAGCATAATAGCTTGTTCTTTGGTTAGTTACCACCCAAGAAGCAGCCTCTTTTTGCTCAACATGTGCGGTTCACAGAGAAAAACTTTCCTGAAGCATATCAGTCTGATCCTGACTTCACAGTACAGTCCAGCCCCGAAATACCAGGCAATTCTTCTTTGAACGAGAGAAACGGCAAAACCCCAGACGTACGTTTCGGCCTATTGTGGGCCTCGTCAGTGAGGTGCAGCCATATCCCTCTAGGCACACTGAGCAACGGGTCCACATCTGGATTCCCGCATCACACTTAGGGAGACTTCCCAAAATGTCATCATTTGCATAAATAAAAAGAGAGAAGCGCTCAACCTGGAAACGAACAATAGCATAATAGCTTATTCTATGGTTAGTTACCACCCAAGAAGCAGACTCTTTTTGCTCAACATGTGCCTTTCACAGAGAAAAACTTTCCCTAAAGCATATCAGTCTGATCCTGACTTCACAGTACAGTCCAGCCCCGAAATACCAGGCAATTCTTCTCTGAACGAGAGAAACGGCAAAACCCCAGACGTACGTTTCGGCCTATTGTGGGCCTCATCAGTGAGGTGCAGCCATATCCCTCTAGGCACACTGAGCAACGGGTCCACATCTGGATTCCCGCATCACACTTAGGGAGACTTCCCAAAATGTCATCATTTGCATAAATAAAAAGAGAGAAGCGCTCAACCTGGAAACGAACAATAGCATAATAGCTTGTTCTATGGTTAGTTACCACCCAAGAAGCAGCCTCTTTTTGCTCAACATGTGCCTTTCACAGAGAAAAACTTTCCTGAAGCATATCAGTCTGATCCTGACTTCACAGTACAGTCCAGCCCCGAAATACCAGGCAATTCTTCTCTGAACGAGAGAAACGGCAAAACCCCAGACGTACGTTTTGGCCTATTGTGGGCCTCGTCAGTGAGGTGCAGCAATATCCCTCTAGGCGCACTGAGCAACGGGTCCACGTCTGGATTCCCGCATCACACTTAGGTAGGCTTCCCAAAATGTCATCATTTGCATAAATAAAAAGAGAGAAGCGCTCAACCTGGAAACGAACAATAGCATAATAGCTTGTTCTATGGTTAGTTACCACCCAAGAAGCAGCCTCTTTTTGCTCAACATGTGCCTTTCACAGAGAAAAACTTTCCTGAAGCATATCAGTCTGATCCTGACTTCACAGTACAGTCCAGCCCCGAAATACCAGGCAATTCTTCTCTGAACGAGAGAAACGGCAAAACCCCAGACGTACGTTTCGGCCTATTGTGGGCCTCATCAGTGAGGTGCAGCCATATCCCTCTAGGCACACTGAGCAACGGGTCCACGTCTGGATTCCCGCATCACACTTAGGGAGACTTCCCAAAATGTCATCATTTGCATAAATAAAAAGAGAGAAGCGCTCAACCTGGAAACGAACAATAGCATAATAGCTTGTTCTATGGTTAGTTACCACCCAAGAAGCAGCCTCTTTTTGCTCAACATGTGCCGTTCACAGAGAAAAACTTTCCTGAAGCATATCAGTCTGATCCTGACTTCACAGTACAGTCCA
Source organism: Bombina bombina (assembly GCF_027579735.1). Lineage (NCBI taxonomy): Eukaryota > Metazoa > Chordata > Amphibia > Anura > Bombinatoridae > Bombina > Bombina bombina. Next base: position 453,674,049 of record NC_069503.1, on the reverse strand, counting down.
GCCCCGAAATACCAGGCAATTCTTCTCTGAACGAGAGAAACGGCAAAACCCCAGACGTACGTTTCGGCCTATTGTGGGCCTCGTCAGTGAGGTGCAGCCATATCCCTCTAGGCACACTGAGCAACGGGTCCACGTCTGGATTCCCGCATCACACTTAGGGAGACTTCCCAAAATGTCATCATTTGCATAAATAAAAAGAGAGAAGCGCTCAACCTGGAAAGGAACAATAGCATAATAGCTTATTCTATGGTTAGTTACCACCCAAGAAGCAGACTCTTTTTCCTCAACATGTGCCTTTCACAGAGAAAAACTTTCCTGAAGCATATCAGTCTGATCCTGACTTCACAGTACAGTCCAGCCCCGAAATACCAGGCAATTCTTCTCTGAACGAGAGAAACAGCAAAACCCCAGACGTACGTTTCGGCCCACAATAGGCCGAAACGTACGTCTGGGGTTTTGCTGTTTCTCTCGTTCAGAGAGGGATTGCCTGGTATTTTGGGGCTGGACTGTACTGTGAAGTCAGGATCAGACTGATATGCTTCAGGAAAGTTTTTCTCTGTGAAAGGCACATGTTGAGCAAAAAGAGGCTGCTTCTTGGGTGGCAACTAGCCATAGAGCAAGCTATTATGCATTTGTTCGTTCCCAGGTTGAGCGCTTCTCTCTTTTTATTTATGCAAATTATGACATTTTGGGAAGTCTCCCTAAGTGTGATGCGGGAATCCAGACGTGGACCCGTTGCTCAGTGTGCCTAGAGGGATATGGCTGCACCTCACTGAAGAGGCCCACAATAGGCCGAAACGTACGTCTGGGGTTTTGCCGTTTCTCTCGTTCAGAGAAGAATTGCCTGGTATTTCGGGGCTGGACTGTACTGTGAAGTCAGGATCAGACTGATATGCTTCAGGAAAGTTTTTCTCTGTGAAAGGCCCATGTTGAGCAAAAAGAGGCTGCTTCTTGGGTGGCAACTAGCCATAGAGCAAGCTATTATGCATTTGTTCGTTCCCAGGTTGAGCGCTTCTCTCTTTTTATTTATGCAAATTATGACATTTTGGGAAGTCTCCCTAAGTGTGATGCGGGAATCCAGACATGGACCCGTTGCTCAGTGTGCCTAGAGGGATATGGCTGCACCTCACTGACAAGGCCCACAATAGGCCGAAACGTACGTCTGGGGTTTTGCTGTTTCTCTCGTTCAGAGAGGGATTGCCTGGTATTTCGGGGCTGGACTGTACTGTGAAATCAGGATCAGACTGATATGCTTCAGGAAAGTTCTTCTCTGTGAAAGGCACATGTTGAGCAAAAAGAGGCTGCTTCTTGGGTGGCAACTAGCCATAGAGCAAGCTATTATGCATTTGTTCGTTCCCAGGTTGAGCGCTTCTCTCTTTTTATTTATGCAAATTATGACATTTTGGGAAGTCTCCCTAAGTTTGATGCGGGAATCCAGACGTGGACCCGTTGTCAGTGTGCCTAGAGGGATATGGCTGCACCTCACTGACGAGGCCCACAATAGGCCGAAACGTACGTCTGGGGTTTTGCCGTTTCTCTCGTTCAGAGAGGGATTGCCTGGTATTTCGGGGCTGGACTGTACTGTGAAGTCAGGATCAGACTGATATGCTTCAGGAAAGTTCTTCTCTGTGAAAGGCACATGTTGAGCAAAAAGAGGCTGCTTCTTGGGTGGCAACTAGCCATAGAGCAAGCTATTATGCATTTGTTCGTTCCCAGGTTGAGCGCTTCTCTCTTTTTATTTATGCAAATTATGACATTTTGGGAAGTCTCCCTAAGTGTGATGCGGGAATCCAGACGTGGACCCGTTGCTCAGTGTGCCTAGAGGGATATGGCTGCACCTCACTGACGAGGCCCACAATAGGCCGAAACGTACGTCTGGGGTTTTGCTGTTTCTTTCGTTCAGAGAGGGATTGCCTGGTATTTCGGGGCTGGACTGTACTGTGAAGTCAGGATCAGACTGATATGCTTCAGGAAAGTTCTTCTCTGTGAAAGGCACATGTTGAGCAAAAAGAGGCTGCTTCTTGGGTGGCAACTAGCCATAGAGCAAGCTCTTATGCATTTGTTCGTTCCCAGGTTGAGCGCTTCTCTCTTTTTATTTATGCAAATGATGACATTTTGGGAAGTCTCCCTAAGTGTGATGCAGGAATCCAGACGTGGACCCATTGCTCAGTGTGCCTAGAGGGATATGGCTGCACCTCACTGACGAGGCCCACAATAGGCCGAAACGTACGTCTGGGGTTTTGCTGTTTCTCTCGTTCAGAGAGGGATTGCCTGGTATTTCGGGGCTGGACTGTACTGTGAAGTCAGGATCAGACTGATATGCTTCAGGAAAGTTCTTCTCTGTGAAAGGCACATGTTGAGCAAAAAGAGGCTGCTTCTTGGGTGGTAATTAGCCATAGAGCAAGCTATTATGCATTTGTTCGTCGTTCCCAGGTTGAGCGCTTCTCTCTTTTTATTTATGCAAATGATGACATTTTGGGAAGTCTCCCTAAGTGTGATGCGGGAATCCAGACGTGGACCCGTTGCTCAGTGTGCCTAGAGGGATATGGCTGCACCTCACTGACGAGGCCCACAATAGGCCGAAACGTACGTCTGGGGTTTTGCCGTTTCTCTCGTTCAGAGAAGAATTGCCTGGTATTTCGGGGCTGGACTGTACTGTGAAGTCAGGATCAGACTGATATGCTTCAGGAAAGTTTTTCTCAGTGAAAGTCACATGTTGAGCAAAAAGAGGCTGTTTCTTGGGTGGCAACTAGCCATAGAGCAAGCTATTATGCATTTGTTCGTTCCCAGGTTGAGCGCTTCTCTCTTTTTATTTATGCAAAGAATCTATACAATGCCTGCAACTAGGCAAATGGTCTCCAAATAATATTTCAACATGTTCTAGATGTAACAATGTATTTGCAGATTAAACCCATTGTTTCTGGCATTGCCCAAAAATCTAACAATATTAGAATAAAATTAATTATTGGTTAAACAGGGCTTTAGATAGGGACTTTCATCTTGACATGAAAACTATTTTTCTCCTTTGCGTAGCAGATCTGCATATAAATTATAAAACACTGTTTTACTATTAGGAAGGAACCTTATTCTAGTAAATTGGAAATCAAACAATGCTCTGCCCTTCTCAAGTTTTTCAAAGGAAATAAGAAATGTAATAATTATGGAATAATACCTCATAGTACCCAATATAGAAAAATATTTAAATAGATACTTGGGGAAGTGGACAGGACCAATCAAAACGTATCCTTTAGAAGTACAGTAGCAATTAATAGCACCACTTAAAAAATTGAATGCATTCTCCTATTTGGCACAGTGCGAGATGCTTCCAAACTCATGGACGGAGTAGTGAAGGAGGGTAGTTTTTTTTTCTTCTTTTTCTTCTTTCCCCCTCCCTTTTTCTCTTCTTTTTCTATCTCTTCTTTTTTTCTTCCTCTTTTAGTATACATCCTGATGGAACATGGATCTTATACTATTCTATAGAAGTAGTTAAGGAACATTATGATCGGATACATTTCTTAGGATTTATAAGGGAAAGAACTTGGAAAAGTAACTAACCTTAGTGACTATTAAGATATTTTAATGGGTGACGAAGGAATGGGTTGGTAACTGGAATTAAATGACTTAGGTTTGGAAGACAGAACATGATAGCCAACCTGCCCTGACTTCATCCCAAAAAGAACCATTTGACCTTGAGATACCCTAAAGTAGGTTATTTCCAACATTAAACAAAAAATCTAAAAACCCCAACAACGTGGATATAAAAGTCAGTTATATATCCTGCTGGTATTTTGTTTTCTTTGTACTGAAAGGAACATGTTTTTAAACATATGAGATGTCTTTTTATGTTAATGTACCTGTTTCTTGTATAACAGCCCTGCACAGCATAAATTCTTTATATTGTATTTTGATACACATTGTTGGACTCAAAATAAAGAAATTAAAAAAAAAACAAATCCTCTACTTTCAAATAAAAATGTATAAATTTATATAAAAGTCATGTCTCACTATTTCAAAGCTGACAAGGTTGACACAGTTTTAGTTTTTCTTATGTTTCTTTTTATTGTTTTCAAGATTTATTTTGTGCTTTATGAAGAGAGTATACTTTTCACTTTAATATGTTTGCTTTTTAAGGTTGTAAAGACACAGACGACAGTATACTTCACTTCGGGGCTCATTCCATCCACCAAGAACTGAATGGTTACACAATAGTTGAGGCTCTATTGATGATAAGGGAGTCTAATACGCAATTCATGGTTTGGAAGAGGAGCAGCTACAAATCTCTGTGAATTGCTAAAATGTTTGGTTTGACATGTTGTGACATTTTTTTCCCACAAGATATTAGTTTCGGAAACATATTTTATTTAATATAAGCCATAGTTCTTTATGGTTAGCTCACAAGATAAGGGGAACTTTATTTTTTTTAAATGTTTAAGAAAAAAAAGAGAGGCTTACTTTTACTATAAAAATATTTATTTTATCTCTAAGAATTACTTGATAACAACCTTTGGGGTGTTACTGTTATAAGGGAAATAATACTCCATATATTTAGCAGTGCTAACTGAAGGGAGCCTGAAGTTAGGAAGTCCATGATTAGATAGGGGATAATCTACAATGTCTCTATGTGAAACAAAATTAAGGTGAGAACTTAAAAAAGCAATATAAACTAAAACAAATTACATAAAAATCAAACAATAATCTGTGTATAAAACCCAATAATAAGGATAAAAGTCTCAAGTTAGAATCTGTGGCTGAAGAGGTTACACTTGAATAAGAGTCCAAGAGAGATAAAAAGCACAATAGTGAAGTCTATAAGGAGAAAGGCAATCATTTTCAAATGCGCTGGGTACTCACACATCAGAGAGCACTAACTCAGCTCTTAGTTAGAAGGCAAAAGGTACAAATCCCCCTGGCTGCCAGAAAATACACTAGAACTCCGTAGATTTTCTAACATGACAGGACAAAAAAACCTGACAATCAAAGGGTAAGTTCAAAAAGTAAACAGGTAACAGCCTTGCAAACACACTACACGCCAACAAATCTCAGTGTGTCCAACTGATAGAAGAGATGGTGGTAATGCTTAAGAAACCAACCCCTTCAGTGAAAAATTGTCTGTAAGACCACAGGCATCTGTATCTAATGTATGTTTTGCCGATGTAACCATCCTGAGTGATAATAAAGGTCCAAATGATCCAGCTAATTAAACATAAAGATTTGTGTAAAAAAACATTAGATGATAGAATTGATCAAGTTTTTTTCTTTACTCAAAACACTTGCTATCTCCCTGTCTTGCCGTCTTCCTTGTCTAATAATGCTGAATCTTTTCTGAGAGCAAACTGTACTCATCTATATAACACATGAGGTACTGTTGTAAGACTGCTTTTGAAACAGAATACATTTACTACAGAATGGAAATCTATAAAGTAAAAAAAAAAATACCAGGCAAAGTTTCTGTTTCTGTTTTTGCACAGCCCTATTTTCCATATAGTTAATTAATTAATTAATTAATTAATTGAAACCTTACTTAGAAAGGAGAAAAACCAAAGCAAGTATTCGAAAGAAAGCTGGAAAAAGTATGCTTAAAAAGCAGTAGGTGCTCAGCAAAGACTACAAAATGTAAGAAATCAATGACTTGGGAGAGTTTTCCCTAGTTCTCTTGTGCAGTGATTTGCAGTGGGTAACAATAAGGGCATATTCTATTTAGGATGACTCAGTAGCTATGTGTTTACAGCCTTTAGAAATTATAGATATTCTGTGATGCAGAGATTTTGACAACTGATCCCATCCGTGCTTGCTTTAAATCCCCTCTTGGACATTGCTTGCTCTCGGAGGCAGCGGCAAAAGCTAAGCTTCTCTGTTGCAGAATTGGAAATCCCGGACAAAATCAAAGCTCCCTGTTGCCGCAAAGAGCATGAGCATTAGCCTGCAGCCTCTCCTCTGCCACACTCCTCTTCTCCATAACTGTCTTCTCTATACTGCACACCATTGTCTGTAGTCCTCCTCCCACTACTAATGTGCACCTCCTCTCTGCTGTCTGGATCTCCCTAATACTGACTATGCTAATCTCACGCCGCCCCGCTCAGTGAAGTCTCTGTCTCTCACTGACTGACTACACGTGCAGTCAGTCAGGAGCTGAGGAGGTGACAATGTACATGCCACAGTCAGGGATTATCAGTCAATTCATCATGGAATTAGTTATTGGAAGAAGAAAAAAAATTCTGAAGCTGCCCCCCTCCCAGGCCTGGTAACAGTTGCGAACTGTTCCGCCCCTGTATACATATATTTATTATTATTATTATTATTATTATTATTATTATCGGTTATTTGTAGAGCGCCAACAGATATACACATAATAACACATAAATATATATTTATATAAGCAGTTACATATATATTTACAGGGAACACCCTACTCAAGCCAACATTAGCCCCAATATACTGTCTAGTCCAGTTATTTTATTAAGAAATAAAGATGCTGCTATCTTTCTTTATTAATAAAATACACTACCCTGTATTTTGGGGGCATTTGGGGCACATTTAGAAAATTAATCAAAGATTGCGGTAGCAATAACCAGCCACTTTCAATGCCTGATTAATAATCCTCGCAAACAATAATTTAGCGCTTCACTTGTAATCTAGCCTTTTATGTCAAAATAAAAGTGCAGTGTTTAGATATTATTTAATAATTTCCAAAGAGTACTCAACTTTTTTTGGCCTGATCTGAGAAAATAGACAAAACTTTATTATGAACAAAAGCTAAAGAATATAACTACCAGACCAAGCCAACCTCTGAGAATACCATCTTGCATGCCCAATCATGTCATCCACCACATTTGGTGAGGTCCATTCCCAAAGGTCAGTTTTTGAGATTACGTTGGAACACTAACTGAGTTAGTTGTTTGACAGTCAAGCTATAGCCTTAATTGTACACCTACAAGCTAGGGCACGGGTGTCAAACACAAGGCCCGCGGGCCGAATCCGGCCCACCAGACCTCGTCATGTGGCTCGTGTAGCCGCCGCCGGCTGCTAGCCTTCACATACATATTTAACTTATGGAAAACTTCTGGCTGGTAGGAAGTGACTGAGTGAGAACAAGACACTGACCTCCTGCTCCCTCATCACTTCCTCCCAGCTTCCCTATGTATCTGCACGCGCGGGAAAAGGGCAAGCAGCAGAGACCAGAGAGGCAGCAGCAGGCACACAGCGAGGCTGGTAAGAAAAACATGTTTTTTTTAAATAATATGTCAGCAGGACAATTCTAAGTAAACAGCCATTCTGAGGCTCTGTCTCTGCAGATAGTCTTATTCTGCTCTCAGCCTTCCACAGGTAATAAATCAAATCTTTATCTCGGGAGTCTGCTCCTACACTTGTACTGTCTGTGACTGATTTGTAGTCTGCACAGATTTTATTAACCTTATCCCTGCCTGTTATGCTTGCATGCATAGGAAAACATATTCACACTGCATTGTCATTAGTTTATTGCCCACCTAAATCAGAGCAGTAATAAAGTTTTGTGTGTGTGTGTAAATGTGTGAATGTATGTTTGTTTGTGTGTGTAAGTATGTGTGTGTAAATATGTGTATGTGTGTTTGTGTGTAAATGTGTGTTTGTGTGTAAATGTGTGAATGTATGTTTGTGTTTAAATGTGTGAATGTATGTTTGTGTGTAAATGTGTGAATGTATGTTTGTGTGTGTGTGTGTGTGTGTGTGTAAATGTGTGAATGTATGTTTGTGTGTGTATCTGTGAATTTATATGTCTGTGTGTGTAAATATGTGTGTTTGTGTGTAAAGGTATGTTTGTGTGTCAAAATATGTGTATGTGTGTGTAAATGTGTGTGTGTGTGTTAATGTGACAATGCGAATGTATGTTTTTTGTGTGTGTGTAAATGTGTGAATGTATGTTTCTGTGTGTGTGCGTACATATGTGTGTGAATGGGAAAAAGTTGTGAACTTTAACAACATTAGAAATAATTGTTCCTTCCTTGTGTCCTAATCTTAAAATGTCACATTATACCATGACCAAAAATTATTGTGGCTGAAAAACAGCCTAAAAACCAAGGGGGTGGGGGGTTGAGTTTGACACCCCTGAGCTAGGGGTTATAACAAAAAAAAACTGGATAAAATCTATGATGAGGTTAAAAAATTAAGGCAGAGTGATTTGGTTATTGGTACAAAGAGAACTAAAGATATTACACACTATGGGGCCTAGTTATCAAGCCGTCAACCTCAAATACGCTGGAATACCGCAGCGTATTTGTGGCGAGGCTGATTCACCTTAGTTATCAAAGGCTCGAGACCGGCAAAAGTAGAATTTTGTGACGTAAGCATCGATCCGCCGGACTCAGTCCGACACAGATCGATTCTTACGTCACTCCAGATGTTTCGCACACAAGTGCGGCACATTCTCACTACTTTTGCTAGTTATCAAATGACTAGCAGGTACGCTCGGCACTTTTACGGCCCAGCGTACCTGGTTTTCAATCCGCCACCCCTGGAGGCGGCGGATCCCATAGGAATCAATGGGAGTCTGACCATAGCGAAAGTACAAGTTCGCTGCTGACTGACATCCCATTGATTTCTATGGGAGCTGTCTACACCTAACACCCTAACATGTACCCCGAGTCTAAACACCCCTAATCTGTCCCCCCTACACCGCCGCAACTAAATAAAGTTATTACCCCCTAAACCGCCGCTCCCGGAGCCCACCGCAAGCTACTCTATACATATTAACCCCTAAACCGCCACTCCCGGAGCCCACCGCAACTAAAATAAATGTATTAACCCCTAAACCGCCGCTCCCTGAACCCGCCGCAACCTATATTAAATGTATTAACCCCTAATCTGCCCCCCCCTACACCGTCGCCGCCTATAATAAATTTATTAACCCCTATCCTGCCCCCCCTACACCGTCGCCACCTATAATAAATTTATTAACCCCTAATCTGCCCCCCCTACACCGTCGCCACTGTAATAAAATTATTAACCCCTAAACCTAAGTCTAACCCTAACGCCCCCCCTAACTTAAATATTAATTAAATAAATCTAAATAAATTAACTCTTATTAACTAAATGAATCCTATTTAAAACTAAATACTTACCTTTAAAATAAACCCTAATATAGCTACAATATAAATAATAATTATATTCTAGCTATTTTAGGATTTATTTTTATTTTACAGGTACCTTTCAATTTATTTTAACCAGGTACAATAACTATTAAATAGTTATTAACTATTCAATAGCTTACCTAGCTAAAATAAAGAGAAATGTACCTGTTAAATAAATCCTAACCTAAGTTACAATTACACCTAACACTACACTATACTTTAATAAATTATTCCTATTTAAAAATAAATACTTACCTGTAAAATAAACCCGAAGATAGCGACAATGTAATTAATAATTATATTGTAGCTATCTTAGGATTTATATTTATTTTACAGGTAACTTTGTATTTATTTTAGCTAGTTAGAATAGTTATTAAATAGTTATTAACTATTTAATAACTACCTAGCTAAAAGAAATACAAAATTACCTGTAAAATAAATCCTAACTTAAGTTACAATTAAACCTAATACAACACTATCATTAGATTAATTAAACTACCTACAAATAACTACAATTAAATACAATTACATTAACTAACTAAAGTACAAAAAATAAAAAAAGCTAAGTTACAAAAAATAAAAAAATAAGTTACAAACATGTTAAAAATATTACAACAATTTTAAGCTACTTACACCTAATCTAAGCCCCCTAATAAAATAACAAACCCCACCAAAATAAAAAAATGCCCTACCCTATTCTAAATTAAATAAATTTCAAAGCTCTTTTACCTTACCAGCCCTTAAAAGGGCCATTTGTGGGGGCATGCCCCAAAGAAAACAGCTCTTTTGCCTGTAAAAGAAAAATACAACCCCCCCCCCCCAACATTAAAACCCACCACCCACATACCCCTAATCTAACCCAAACCCCCCTTACAAAAACCTAACTCTAATCCCCTGAAGATCATCCTACCTTTAGTTGTCTTCACTCAGCCGAGCCACCGATGGAACCGAAGAGGACATCCGGAGCGGAAGAAGTTAATCCTCCAAGCGGCGCTGAAGAAATCTTCCATCCGATGAAGTCATCATCCAGGCGGCGCTGAAGAAAAGTCTTCGATCCTGCCGATGTCATCTTCAAAGAGGCGCTGAAGAGGTCTTCTATCCGGGCGAAGTCATCTTCCAAGCCAGGTCTTGAATCTTCCTTCTGCCGACGCGGAACCACCTTCTTCACCGACGGACTACGACGAATGACGGCTCCTTTAAGGGACGTCATCCAAGATGGCGTCCCCTCAATTCCGATTGGCTGATAGGATTCTATCAGCCAATCGGAATTAAGGTAGGAAAATTCTGATTGGCTGATGGAATCAGCCAATCAGATTCAAGTTCAATCTGATTGGCTGATCCAATCAGCCAATCAGATTGAGCTCGCATTCTATTGGCTGATCGGAACAGCCAATAGAATGCAAGCTCAATTTGATTGGCTGATTCCATCAGCCAATCAGATTTTTTCTACCTTAATTGGCGGTGTAGTGGGGGGCAGATTAGGGGTTAATAAATTTATTATAGGTGGCGACGGTGTAGGGGGGGCAGGATAGGGGTTAATAGGTTTAATATAGGTTGCAGCGGGTTCAGGGAGCAGCGGTTTAGGGGTTAAACTATTTATTTAGTTGCGGAGAGGTGCGGGATCAGCAGGATAGGGGTTAATAATTTTATAATAGAGGGCGACGGTGTAGGGGGGGCAGGATAGGGGTTACTAGGTATACTGTAAGTGGCAGCGGTTTAGGGGTTAATACATTTATAAGAGTTGCGGCAGGGTCTAGGAGCGGCGGTTTAGGGGTTAGTAACTTTATTTAGTTGCGGGAGGCTCCAGGGGTGCCGGTATAGGGGGTAGAACAGTGTAGTTTAGTGTGAGTGCTTAGTGACAGGCTAGCAATAAAGCTGGGAAAAAGCCGAAGGGCAGCGAGATCGGATGATAACTCTCACAGTCCACTGCTCATCGCCCCGCGGCTTTTTGACAGCTTTATTTGATAACTTAGGCGTATTTTTTCAGGTCCGCGGCGGCGATGTGAGGCGAGCTTAGGCGGGCGTATTGGGCCGGTGAAGCCAGAAAAGTAGACGGCTTGATAACTACCCCCAATAAAGTTGTTTCTCTTGTAAGGTGTATCCAGTCCACGGATTCATCCATTACTTGTGGGATATTCTCCTTCCCAACAGGAAGCTGCAAGAGGATCACCCACAGCAGAGCTGTCTATATAGCTCCTCCCCTAACTGCCACCTCCAGTCATTCTCTTGCAGCTCTTGACAAGGGAAGTAGCTAGAGAGATGTGGTGAATTAGTGTAGTTTATCATCAATCAAAAGTTTGTTATTTTTAAACGGTGCTGGCGTTGTACTGTTTTTTTACCTCAGGCAGAAATTAGAAGAAGAATTTGCCTGAGGTTTTTGATGATCTTAGCAGGTTGTAACTAAGGTCCACTGCTGTTCTCGCACATAACTGAAGAGTATGGGGAAACTTCAGCTGGGAGAATGGCCTGCAGAATTAACTGCCCTGAGGTATGCTCAGTATATTTTTTTCTAGAGGATGATAAGAACTAGAAAATGCTGACAGTGCCTGATATAGTTAAGGTAAGCCTGACTGAAGTGATTTAATAACGACTGGCATCATGCTTGCAGTAAAGGGTAATTTTCATATTACTTTCTATTATGGCTTAGTATGTAAAATGTTATATATATATAAAGGAACGTTTTTTACTGAGGTGATAAATCTTTATTTGGGGCCTATTTTTCCACATGGCTGTTATTTTACTCCTAGGAATAGATTTTTAAGGCCCTCTGACTTTGAGTGCATGGTGGGAGCGGCCTATTTTCACGCTCTAATTACGCAGTTGTTTCTTACATTCTGAGACATCCAGCTTCCCTGCAGGAGTCCCCTCTCATATTTGACCTCTGTAAAGGTTTTTTGTGCCTACAAAAGTGGTTTTATGGGAAGGTAGGAGCCACAGTAGAGCTGTGGCAGTTTGCTTGTGACTGTTATAACGGTTTTTACCGTTTTTTTTTTTTGCTTCGTTTTTGAACCTGAGGGGTTAATCATCCATTTGCAATTGGGTGCAATGCTATTTTAGTCTATTATATACACTGTAAAAATTTCATAGAGTTAACTGCTTTTTTCACTGTTTTGCAGTTTTTGTGTTTGTTTTTTTTCCCTTAAAGGCACAGTACCGTTTTTTATATTCTGCTTTTTCACATTAATTAAAGTGTTTTCAAAGCTTGCTGGTCTCATTACTAGTCTGTTAAACATGCCTGACATAGAGGAAACTCCTTGTTCATTATGTTTAGAAGCCATTGTGGAACCGCCTCTTAGAATGTGTACCAAAGGCACTGATCTTACTATAAGTTATAAAGACCATATTCTGGCTTTAAAAGATTTATCACCAGAGGAAATTGACAAGGGGGACGTTATGCCGACTAACTCTCCCCACGTGTCAGAGCCTTTAACTCCCACTCAAGGGGCGCTAAGTACATCTAGCGCGCCCATTGCGTATACTTTACAAGACATGGCGGAAGTTATGAATCATACTCTTACAGAAGTATTGTCCAAACTGCCAGGGTTACAAGGAAAGCGAGACAGCTCTGGGGCTAGAAAAAATACAGAGCTCTCTAATGCTTTAGTAGCTGTGTCTGATATACCCTCACAATGTGCAGAAGCTGAAGAAGGAGAGCTTCTATCTGTGGGTGATTTTTCTGACTCGGGGAAGACACTTCAACCTGATTCTGATATGTCTACATTTAAATTTAAGCTTGAACACCTCCGCATGTTGCTCAGGGAGGTTTTAGCAACTCTGGATGACTGTGACGCCATTGCAGTCCCAGAGAAATTGTGTAAATTGGATAAATACTACGCAGTGCCTGTTTACACTGATGTTTTTCCAATACCTAAGAGGTTTTCAGAAATTATTACTAAGGAATGGGATAGACCAGGTGTACCGTTCTCTCCCCCTCCTGTTTTTAAAAAGATGTTTCCCATAGATGCCGCTACACGGGACTTGTGGCAAACGGTCCCTAAGGTGGAGGGAGCAGTCTCTACTCTAGCGAAGCGTGCAACTATGCCTGTTGAGGACAGTTGTGCTTTTCTAGACCCAATGGACAAAAAATCAGAGGGTTACCTTAAGAAATTTTTTATTCTCGAGCCCCTTGCATGCTTTGCCCCTGTCACTGCTGCTGCGGCCTGGTTTGAGTCTTTAGAAGAGGCTCTACAGGTAGAAACCCCATTGGATGATATCCTTGACAAGCTTAAAGCTCTTAAGCTAGCCAATTCATTTGTTTCTGATGCCGTTGTTCATTTAACCAAATTAACGGCTAAGAACTCATGTTTTGCTATTCAGGCGCAGACCCTATTCGGGCCTGGACTGAAGGAGATCATTTCTGATATTACTGGAGGAAAAGGTCACGCCCTTCCACAGGATAGGTCCAACAAATTAAGGACCAAACAGCCTAATTTTCGTGCCTTTCGAAACTTCAAGAGTGGTGCAGCTTCAACTTCCTCTAATACAAAACAAGAGGGACATTTTGCCCAGTCCAAGCCGGTCTGGAGACCTAACCAGGCTTGGAACAAAGGAAAGCAGGCCAAAAAACCTGCTGCTCCCTCTAAGACAGCATGAAAGATCAGCCCCTGATCCGGTAACGGATCGAGTAGGGGCAGACTTTCTCTCTTCGCCCAGACTTGGGCAAGAGATGTCCAGGATCCCTGGGCGTTGGAAATTGTGTCCCAGGGATATCTTCTGGACTTCAAAGCTTCTTCCCCAAAAGGAAGATTTCATCTCTCACAATTATCTGCAAACCAGATAAAGAGAGAGGCATTCTTACATTGTGTTCAAGACCTCCTAGTTATGGGAGTGATCCACCCAGTTCCAAAGGAGGAACAGGGGCAAGGCTTCTATTCAAATCTGTTTGTGGTTCCCAAGAAAGAAGGAACCTTCAGACCAATCTTAGATCTCAAGATCCTAAACAAATTTCTCAGGGTCCCATCCTTCAAGATGGAGACTATTCGAACCATCCTACCTATGATCCAGGAGGGTCAATATATGACTACCGTGGACTTAAAGGATGCTTATCTGCACATTCCGATACACAGAGATCATCATCGGTTTCTCAGGTTCGCCTTCCTAGACAGGCATTATCAGTTTGTGGCTCTTCCCTTTGGGTTAGCTACGGCACCAAGAATCTTTACGAAGGTTCTGGGGTCACTCCTAGTGGTCCTAAGGCCACGGGGTATAGCAGTAGCCCCTTACCTAGACGACATTCTAATACAGGCGTCGAATTTTCAAATCGCCGGGTCCCATACAGACATTGTTCTGGCATTTCTGAGGTCGCATGAGTGGAAAGTGAACAAATAAAAAAGTTCTCTATCCCCTCTCACAAGAGTTTCCTTCCTAGGAACTCTGATAGATTCTGTAGAAATGAAGATTTACCTGACAGAGGCCAGGTTGTCAAAACTTCTAAATTCCTACCGTGTTCTTTATTCTACTTCTCGCCCTTCAGTGGCTCAGTGTATGGAAGTAATCGGCTTAATGGTAGCGGCAATGGACATAGTACCGTTTGCCCGCCTACATCTCAGACCGCTGCAACTCTGCATGCTCAGTCAGTGGAATGGGGATTACACAGATTTGTCCCCTCTACTAAATCTGGATCAAGATACCAGGGATTCTCTTCTCTGGTGGTTATCTCGGGTCCATCTGTCCAAGGGTATGAACTTCCGCAAGCCAGATTGGACAATAGTAACGACAAATGCAAGCCTTCTGGACTGGGGTGCAGTCTGGAACTCCCTGAAGGCTCAGGGTTTGTGGACTCAGGAGGAGACACTCCTTCCGATAAACATTCTGGAACTAAGAGCAATATTCAATGCTCTTCAGGCTTGGCCTAAGCTAGCTGCGGTCAGGTTCATCAGATTTCAGTCGGAAAACTTCACGACTGTAGCCTACATCAACCATCAAAGGGGAACAAGGAGTTCCCTAGCAATGTTGGAGGTTTCAAAAATAATTCTATGGGCAGAGGTTCACTCTTGCCATCTATCAGCTATCCATATCCCAGGAGTAGAGAACTGGGAGGCGGACAGACTTTTCATCCGGGGGAGTGGGAACTCCATCCGGAAGTGTTTGCACAGTTGATTCAACTTTGGGGCAAACCAGAACTGGATCTCATGGCGTCTCGTCAGAATGCCAAGCTTCCTTGTTACGGATCCAGGTCCAGGGATCCCAAGGCAGCGCTGATAGATGCTCTAGCAGCGCCTTGGTCTTTCAACCTGGCTTATGTGTTTCCACCGTTTCCTCTGCTCCCTCGTCTGATTGCCAAGATCAAGCAGGAGAGAGCTTCTGTGATTTTGATAGCACCTACGTGGCCACGCAGGACTTGGTATGCAGATCTGGTGGACATGTCATCCCTTCCACCATGGACTCTACCGCTGAGGCAGGACCTTCTACTTCAGGGTCCTTTCAACCATCCAAATCTAATTTCTCTGCGTCTGACTGCTTGGAGATTGAACGTTTGATTTTATCAAAACGTGGTTTCTCCGAATCGGTCATTGATACCTTAATTCAGGCTCGAAAGCCTGTCACCAGGAAAATCTATCATAAGATATGGTGTAAATATCTTCATTGGTGTGAATCCAAGGATTACTCATGGAGTAAAGTCAGGATTCCCAGGATATTATCTTTTCTCCAAGAAGAATTGGAGAAGGGATTGTCAGCTAGTTCCTTAAAGGGACAGATTTCTGCTCTCTCTATTCTTTTGCACAAGCGTCTGGCGGATGTTCCAGATGTTCAGGCATTTTATCAGGCTTTAGTTAGAATCAAGCCTGTGTTTAAACCTGTTGCTCCGCCATGGAGTTTAAATTTAGTTCTTAAAGTTCTTCAAAGGGTTCCGTTTGAACCTCTGCATTCCATAGATATTAAGCTTTTATCTTGGAAAGTTCTGTTTTTGGTAGCTATCTCTTCGGCTCGAAGAGTTTCAGAGTTTTCTGCCTTGCAGTGTGATTCCCCTTATCTGATCTTCCATGCAGATAAGGTAGTGTTGCGTACCAAACCTGGGTTTCTTCCTAAGGTGGTATCTAATAAGAATATCAATCAGGAGATTGTTGTTCTGTCACTGTGTCCTAATCCTTCTTCAAAGAAGGAACGTCTATTAAACAATCTTGACGTGGTTCGTGCTTTAAAGTTTTAAGCTACTAAAGATTTTTGACAAACATCTGCATTGTTTGTTGTCTACTCTGGACAGAGGAAAGTCCAAAAGGCTTCAGCAACTTCTCTTTCCTTTTGGTTAAGAAGTATAATCCGCTTAGCTTATGAGACTGCTGGCCAGCAGCCTCCTGAAAGAATTACAGCTCATTCCACTAGAGCGGTGGCTTCCACATGGGCTTTTAAAAATGAGGCTTCTGTTGAACAGATTTCTAAGGCAGCGACTTGGTCCTCGCTTCATACTTTTTCTACATTATACAAATTTGATACTTTTGCTTCTTTGGAGGCTATTTTTGGGAGAAAGGCATTGGTGCCTTCCGTTTAAGTGCCTGCCTTGTCCCTCCCTTCATCCGTGTCCTATAGCTTTGGTATTGGTATCCTACAAGTAATGGATGAATCCGTGGACTGGATACACCTTACAAGAGAAAACAAAATTTATGCTTACCTGATAAATTTATTTCTCTTGTGGTGTATCCAGTCCACGGCCCACCCTGTCATTTTAAGGCAGGTGTTTTTTTATTTTTAAACTACAGTCACCACTGCACCCTATAGTTTCTCCTTTCTCTTGCTTGTCTTCGGTTGAATGACTGGAGGTGGCAGTTAGGGGAGGAGCTATATAGACAGCTCTGCTGTGGGTGATCCTCTTCCAGCTTCCTGTTGGGAAGGAGAATATCCCACAAGTAATGGATGAATCCGTGGACTGGATACACCACAAGAGAAATAAATTTATCAGGTAAGCATAAATTTTGTTTTTTACTACTGAGTACTCTAGTCAATTCTATAAGGTGTGTTCTATACTTAAGAACAATTTAAACATATTGAAGGAGGACAGTGCTCTATCCAATGTAATTGAAACTTGTAAGTTTGTTCCCAAGAAACCTATGACTTTATCCACTAAACTAGCTCATAATCTTGTATGCAAAGGCACTCCTAGCAACAACAAATAGCTATGGAGGAAAGGGACATATAGATGTAGTAATGGCACTTGCATTACCTGTGGTTTTTTGAGTATTGGTGATAGGTTCAAATGCACAGTAACCAATGAGGAATTATCCAGTAAATGTTATGCCAATTGTCGGAGTTCATTTGTGGTTTATTTTGTTCCATATGACAAATGTCTTTAATATGACAGTTAAAGTGATTGACAAAATAATCCCACCCCTAAGAGGTGGTGATAAGTACAAGCTGTTACAAAAACAGGAATTGTACTGGATTTATAAATTGCGAACCATTACCCCTACAGGGTTGAACCGAGAATGGGATATGAGTTATTTTATAGATTATTACGGTATTATTTGTTCACCTGTATGTAAGTGGTTATGCTACATTTATTAGTAGCAGTATTTTGTGGAACCAGTATTTGAAATATAACCTTCATGTATAGAGCTGATGGATTATAGTAATGTTTTCTAAGGAGTCCTTAATGTCATAAATAAGGTCAAGTCTATTGATCTATAAAACAGAAAAAATAAAATAGAATAAAGTAAAACAAAATAAATGAAATAGTATAGGTTGAGGTAAATTCCTCTGATTGTAGATTTATTGATAAGTATTGTATTAATTATCAACTACAGTTTTGAATATAAATTGCTCATTTCAAAAATTAATTGACATACTTATGAATTATTATTTTTATTATTTATTTCATTATTTATTCTCTTATTCTTTTTTCTATAATAGGTTAACATTGCATGTAAGGATATAATATACTTACACCTAGATTTAGAGTTTTGCGTTAGAAGGGGTGCGTTAGCTACTTGTGTTTTCCCCCCCCCCTCACCTTTTAAACAACGCTGGTATTTAGAGTTCTCTGAAGGGCTGCGTTAGGCTCCAAAAAGGGAGCGTAGAGCATAATTTACCGCCACTTCAACTCTAAATACCAGCATTGCTTACGGACGCGGCCAGCTTAAAAAACGTGCTCGTGCAAGATTTCCCCATAGGAAACAATGGGGCAGTTTGAGCTAAAAAAAAACCTAACACCTGCAAAAAAGCAGCGTTCAGCTCCTAACGCAGCCCCATTGTTTCCTATGGGGAAACACATACTAAGTCTGCACCTAACAGCCTAACATGTACCCCGAGTCTAAACACCCCTAACCTTACACTCATTAACCCCTAATCTTCCGCTCCGCTATCGCTGACCCCTGCATTTTATTATTAACCCCTAATCTGCCGACCGCACACCGCCGCAACCTACATTTTCCCTATGTACCCCTAATCTGCTGCCCCTAACATCGCCGACACCTACATAATATTTATTAACCCCTAATCTGCCCCCCCCCCCAACGTCGCCGCTACCTAACTACACTTATTAACCCCTAATCTGCCAACCGGACCTTGCCGATACTCTAATAAATGTATTAACCCCTAAAGCTAAGTCTAACCCTAACACTAACACCCCCTAAATTAAATATAATTTAAATCTAACGAAATAAAATAAATCTTATTAAATAAATTAATCCTATTTAAAGCTAAATACTTACCTGTAAAATAAACCCTAATATAGCTACAATATAACAAATAATTATATTGTAGCTATTTTAGGATTTATATTTATTTTACAGGCAACTTTGTATTTATTTTAACTCGGTACAATAGCTATTAAATAGTTAATAACTATTTAATAGCTACCTAGTTAAAATAATTACAAAATTACCTGTAAAATAAATTCTAACCTAAGTTACAATTAAACCTAACACTACACTATCAATAAATGAATTAACTAAACTATCTACAATTATCTACAATTAAATAAACTAAACTAAATTACAAAAAATAAAAAAAGATTACAAGAATTTTAAACTAATTACACCTACTCTAAGCCCCCCCAAAAAAAACAAAGTCCCCCAAAATAAAAAAATGCCCTACCCTATTTTAAAATAAAAAGTTAACAGCTCTTTTACCTTACCAGCCCTTGAAAGGGCCTTTTGCGGGGCATGCCCCAAAGTAAACAGCTCTTTTGCATTTAAAAAAAACATACAATACCTCCCCAACATTACAACCCACCACCCACATACCCCTAATCTAACCCAAACCCCCTTAAAAAACTTAACACTAAGCCCCTGAAGATCTCCCTACCTTATCTTCACCACGCCGGGTATCACCGATCCATCCAGAAGAGGTTCCGAAGTCTTCATCCTATCCGGCAAGAAGAGGTCCAGAAGAGGGTCCGAAGTCTTCATCCTATCCGGCAAGAAGAGGACATCCGGATCAATCAGCCAATCAGATTTTTCCGACCTTAATTCCGATTAGCTGATAGAATCCTATCAGCCAATCGGAATTCGAGGGACGCCATCTTGAATGACGTCACTTAAAGGAACCTTCATTCGTCGGGAGTCGCCAGAAGAAGAGGATGGATCCGCATCAGCTGCTTCAAGATGGTCCCGCTCCGCGCCGGATGGATGAAGATAGAAGACGCCACCTGGATGAACATGTCTACCAGTCCAGATGTCCTCTTCTTGCCGGATAGGATGAAGACTTCGGACCCTCTTCTGGACCTCTTCTTGCCGAATAGGATGAAGACTTCGGACCCTCTTCTGGACGGATCGGTGATACCCGGCGTGGTGAAGATTAGGTAGGGAGATCTTCAGGGGCTTAGTGTTAAGTTTTTTAAGGGGGTTTGGGTTAGATTAGGGGTATGTGGGTGGTGGATTGTAATGTTGGGGGGGTATTGTATGTTTTTTTAAATGCAAAAGAGCTGTTTACTTTGGGGCATGCCCCGCAAAAGGCCCTTTTAAGGGCTAGTAACGTAAAAGAGCTGTTAACTTTTTATTTTAGAATAGGGTAGGGCATTTTTTTTATTTTGGGGGGCTTTGTTATTTTTTTAGGGGGCTTAGAGTAGGTGTAATTAGTTTAAACTTCTTGTAATCTTTTTTTATTTTTTGTAATTTAGTGGGGTTTTTTTTGTAATTTAGTTTAGTTTATTTAATTGTAGGTAATTGTAGGTAGTTTAGTTAATTAATTTATTGAAAGTGTAGTGTTAGGTTTAATTGTAACTTAGGTTAGGATTTATTTTACAGGTAATTTTGTACTTATTTTAACTAGGTAGCTATTAAATAGTTATTAACTATTTAATAGCTATTGTACCTAGTTAAAATAAATACAAAGTTGCCTGTAAAATAAATATAAATCCTAAAATAGCTACAATATAATTATTCATTATATTGTAGCTATATTAGGGTTTATTTTACAGGTAAATATTTAGTTTTAAATATGAATTATTTAGTTAATAATATTTAATTTATTTTGTTAGATAAAAATTGTATTTAACTTAGGGGGGTGTTAGGGTTAGACTTAGCTTTAGGGGTTAATACATTTATTACAGTATTGGCGAGGTCCGGTCGGCAGATTAGGGGTTAATACTTGAAGTTAGTTGTCGGCGATGTTAGGGAGGGCAGATTAGGGGTTAATACTATTTATTATAGGGTTTTTGAGGCGGGAGTGAGGAGGTTTAGGGGTTAATGCATTTATTAGAGTAGCGGCTAGGTCCGGTCGGCAGATTAGGGGTTAATAAGTGTAGGTAAGATAGCGGCGACGTTGGGGGGTCAGATTAGGGGTTAATAAATATTATGTAGGTGTCGGCGATGTTAGGGGCAGCAGATTAGGGGTACATAGGGATAATGTATGTGGCGGCGGTGTGAAGTCGGCAGATTAGGGGTTAAAACATTTTATTAGAGTGGCGGCGATGTGGGGGGGCCTTGGTTTAGGGGTACATAGGTAGTTTATGGGTGTTAGTGTACTTTAGAGCACAGTAGTTTAGAGCTTTATGAACCGGCGTTAGCCCATAAAGCTCTTAACTCCTGACTTTTTTCTGCTGCTGGAGTCTTGTCGTTAGAGTTCTAACGCTAACTTCAGCCAAGACTCTAAATACCAGCGTTAGAAAGATCCCATTGAAAAGATAGGATATGCAATTGACGTGAAGGGATCTGCGGTATGGAAAAGTCGCGGCTGGAAAGTGAGCGTTAGACCCTTTCCTGACTGACTCTAAATACCAGCGGCGGCCAAAACCAGCGTTAGGACCCCTTAACGCTGGTTTTGACGGCTAACGCAGAACTCTTAATCTAAACGTTAGTTTGAATTTTGGATTCTGACTTCATTTATATTTTTTCTTTAATATTAGCGCTTTTTTTTGTCCCATATATGTTTCATCTGTTGGGAGTTTAATTAATATATCCTTGTCATTTTTTATCAAATGTCATTTTGGGTATAGTTTCTCTTGTGTTTAGAATCCCTTTGAATGTGCTTGTGTTTTTGTTTGATCTTAGTAATGTGTAATATATATTTGCAGCTAATCAGGTCCCTTTAAATATGGAGCCTGAGCAGTATCACATATCCTATGATTAAGTACCTTGTGTGGCACAAAACTAGTCAGGAGTTTCCTGATATGTATCTGTATTTTTAAAAGTCAATAAAGTTTCCACTTTTTTCAGCCTTCTATCTGTTGCCTTTTGTAGTGCGTCTGCATCTTTTTTTCTTTTAATTTCCAAAGAGTACTCAACTTTTTTTGGCCTGATCTGAGAAAATAGACAAAACTTTATTATGAACAAAAGCTAAAGAATAGAACTACCCAATTGGAATGAAACAAGTTTAAAAAGCTAAATAAAACACTTGTTTTCTGAATCAAGGGGTCGATCACAATCTATCGGCTTTCTGTCTTGAAAATTATTTTTCTTTCGTAAAATGATGATATTCCTTAGGGCTCCATTACACATGATATATAATTCCCACTACTAGGAGGTAGCCAAGAACCAACACAAGAGCTTAAATTTCCTCCCACCTCCCATCAATCCTCAGTTTTGTTCTTGGCCTCCCAGGAGAAGGTTAAGAATAGTGGTGTTCTAGCTACTTGTTTATGGATTGAGGTTTGGGAGCTCAGATCAATAATAGACCCTTTATCCCTGGGACATATCATTCACAAAGAAGACCAAAGAGATTTCTAGCAAGCTGAATGATACGCAGTATTGCCCTAGAGATTTCAGCCATGATTTGTTGGAGGTTTGATATGTTCCTAATAAAGTGGGGTATTTAGAAAATGAATCAAATGTAGTTAAAAAAAAATCCAAGTTGAAATATTACTGAATCCCAGGAATGACCCATATATTACTCAGGGAAACTCTACTGACTTTACTCCTCAGTTTAAAGATAATTTACTCAGGACTATGAAAGGATATTTAGCACCTATCTCCAAGCCAAATAAGCGTAAATTTAAATCTGGGGTTTTAACTCACATGCTTGATGTGAATATCCAAACTCTTTCCCCTCAACCTCAAATTACATCCTGCTTCAGAACTCTGACTCTAAGGTCTCAAAATCATCCAGGTCAGATGGGGAAGCGTCATCTGTTGAGCAGAACCCTGCTACTAACCCTGAATTTGACAATGCTTTCAGATTTAAAGTGGAGCATATCTGCACCTTGTGAGGTACTGAGAACTCTGGGTATTTCTGAGGTAAAACCTGCTGAAAACAAGCCTGTAAATCAGTTAAATGTTGTTTTCAAAGCTCCTCCTAAGATTCTAGAAGTATTTAAGAATCCAGATATGGTTTCTGACTATATAGCCAAAGAATGGAAAAAAAACGTTATTCTATTCCAGGTTTAAGAGGATGTAACTAGCTCCAGAACAGAACGTGGAATTATGGGAAACCATATCCAAGGTGGATGAAGCTATTTCCACTCTCGCCAAATGCACTACTATCCACATTGAGTATAGTACCTTTTTTTTAGGAATCTAATGGACCGCAAAATGGACAAAGCTCTTTCTTCAGACAGGTCTTGTGCTTAAACCAGCTGTGTCCATCACCTGTGTGGCCACAGCAGGGGCTCTCTGGTGCAATTCCTAATCAAAAATGGTTTCTGAACAAACCTCTGATGAGGATCTCCAGAATTGTATTAAAGCCCTTAAAGTAACTTACTACTTTATTTGTGGAGTAGTAATGAACATCATCAAGATTGATGTCAAAAACAAGTAATCGGTTTTGTTTCTTTTGGTCCTCAGGAGATCAGAAGTACTCCTCCTCTCAAAAGCCTGAGCCCTCTAAGGCCTAGATTTGGAGTTCGGCGGTAGAAGGGCTGTTAACGCTCCGCAGGCTTTTTTCTGGCTGCACCATAAATTTAACTCTGGTATCGAGAGTTCAAACAAATGCTGCGTTAGGCTCCAAAAAAGGAGCGTAGAGCATTTTTACCGCAAATGCAACTCTCGATACCAGAGTTGCTTACGGACGCGGCCAGCCTCAAAAACGTGCTTGTGCACGATATCCCCATAGGAAACAATGGGGCTGTTTGAGCTGAAAGAAAACCTAACACCTGCAAAAAAGCAGCGTTCAGCTCCTAACGCAGCCCCATTGTTTCCTATGGGGAAACACTTCCTACGTCTGCACCTAACACTCTAACATGTACCCCGAGTCTAAACACCCCTAACCTTACACTTATTAACCCCTAATCTGCCGCCCCCGCTATCGCTGACCCCTGCATATTATTTTTAACCCCTAATCTGCCGCTCCGTAAACCGCCGCAACCTACGTTATCCCTATGTACCCCTAATCTGCTGCCCTAACATCGCCGACCCCTATATTATATTTATTAACCCCTAATCTGCCCCCCACAACGTCGCCGACACCTGCCTACACTTATTAACCCCTAATCTGCCGAGCGGACCTGAGCGCTACTATAATAAAGTTATTAACCCCTAATCCGCCTCACTAACCCTATAATAAATAGTATTAACCCCTAATCTGCCCTCCCTAACATCGCCGACACCTAACTTCAATTATTAACCCCTAATCTGACGACCGGAGCTCACCGCTACTATAATAAATGGATTAACCCCTAAAGCTAAGTCTAAACCTAACACTAACACCCCCCTAAGTTAAATATAATTTAAATCTAACGAAATAAATTAACTCTTATTAAATAAATTATTCCTATTTAAAGCTAAATACTTACCTGTAAAATACATCCTAATATAGCTACAATATAAATTATAATTATATTATAGCTATTTTAGGATTTATATTTATTTTACAGGCAACTTGGTAATTATTTTAACCAGGTACAATAGCTATTTAATAGTTACCTAGTTAAAATAATAACAAATTTACCTGTAAAATAAATCCTAACCTAAGATATAATTAAACCTAACACTACCCTATCAATAAATTAATTAAATAAACTACCTACAATTACCTACAATTAACCTAACACTACACTATCAATAAATTAATTAAACACAATTGCTACAAATAAATACAATTACATAAACTAGCTAAAGTACAAAAAATAAAAAAGAACTAAGTTACAAAAAATAAAAAAATATTTACAAACATAAGACAAATATTACAACAATTTTAAACTAATTACACCTACTCTAAGCCCCCTAATAAAATAACAAAGCCCCCCAAAATAAAAAATTCCCTACCCTATTCTAAATTAAAAAAGGTAAAAGCTCTTTTACCTTACCAGCCCTGAACAGGGCCCTTTGCGGGGCATGCCCCAAGAATTTCAGCTCTTTTGCCTGTAAAAAAAAACATACAATACCCCCCCCCCAACATTACAACCCACCACCCACATACCCCTAATCTAACCCAAACCCCCCTTAAATAAACCTAACACTAAGCCCCTGAAGATCTTCCTACCTTGTCTTCACCATCCAGGTTCACCGATCCGTCCTGAAGAGCTCCTCCGATGTCCTGATCCAAGCCCAAGCGGGGGGCTGAAGAGGTCCATGATCCGGTCAAAGTCTTCATCCAAGCGGGGCAGAAGAGGATCTTCCATCCGATTGAAGTCTTCATCCAAGCAGCATCCATCCGGAGCGAAGCAGCAGGATCCTGAAGACCTCCAGCGCGGAACATCCATCCGGCCCGACGACTGAACGACGAATGACTGTTCCTTTAAGGGACGTCATCCAAGATGGCGTCCCTCGAATTCCGATTGGCTGATAGGATTCTATCAGCCAATCGGAATTAAGGTAGGAATTTTCTGATTGGCTGATGGAATCAGCCAATCAGAATCAAGTTCAATCCGATTGGCTGATCCAATCAGCAAATCAGATTGAGCTCGCATTCTATTGGCTGTTCCGATCAGCCAATAGAATGCGAGCTCAATCTGATTGGCTGATCGGATCAGCCAATCGGATTGAACTTGATTCTGATTGGCTGATTCCATCAGCCAATCAGAAAATTCCTACCTTAATTCCGATTGGCTGATAGAATCCTATCAGCCAATCGGAATTCGAGGGACGCCATCTTGGATGACGTCCCTTAAAGGAACAGTCATTCGTCGTTCAGTCGTCGGGCCGGATGGATGTTCCGCGCTGGAGGTCTTCAGGATCCTGCTGCTTCGCTCCGGATGGATGCTGCTTGGATGAAGACTTCAATCGGATGGAAGATCCTCTTCTGCCCCGCTTGGATGAAGACTTTGACCGGATCATGGACCTCTTCAGCCCCCCGCTTGGGCTTGGATCAGGACATCGGAGGAGCTCTTCAGGACGGATCGGTGAACCTGGATGGTGAAGATAAGGTAGGAAGATCTTCAGGGGCTTAGTGTTAGGTTTATTTAAGGGGGGTTTGGGTTAGATTAGGGGTATGTGGGTGGTGGGTTGTAATGTTGGGGGGGGTATTGTATGTTTTTTTTTACAGGCAAAAGAGCTGAAATTCTTGGGGCTTGCCCCGCAAAGGGCCCTGTTCAGGGCTGGTAAGGTAAAAGAGCTTTTACCTTTTTTAATTTAGAATAGGGTAGGGAATTTTTTATTTTGGGGGGCTTTGTTATTTTATTAGGGGGCTTAGAGTAGGTGTAATTAGTTTAAAATTGTTGTAATATTTTTCTTATGTTTGTAAATATTTTTTTATTTTTTGTAACTTAGTTCTTTTTTCTTTTTTGTACTTTAGCTAGTTTATGTAATTGTATTTATTTGTAGCAATTGTGTTTAATTAATTTATTGATAGTGTAGTGTTAGGTTAATTGTAGGTAATTGTAGGTAGTTTATTTAATTAATTTATTGATAGGGTAGTGTTAGGTTTAATTATATCTTAGGTTAGGATTTATTTTACAGGTAAATTTGTTATTATTTTAACTAGGTAACTATTAAATAGCTATTGTACCTGGTTAAAATAATTACCAAGTTGCCTGTAAAATAAATATAAATCCTAAAATAGCTATAATATAATTATAATTTATATTGTAGCTATATTAGGATGTATTTTACAGGTAAGTATTTAGCTTTAAATAGGAATAATTTATTTAATAAGAGTTAATTTATTTTGTTAGATTTAAATTATATTTAACTTAGGGGGGTGTTAGAGTTAGGGTTAGACTTAGCTTTAGGGGTTAATCCATTTATTATAGTAGCGGTGAGCTCCGGTCGTCAGATTAGGGGTTAATAATTGAAGTTAGGTGTCGACGATGTTAGGGAGGGCAGATTAGGGGTTAATACTATTTATTATAGGGTTAGTGAGGCGGATTAGGGGTTAATACATTTATTATAGTAGCGCTCAGGTCCGCTCGGCAGATTAGGGGTTAATAAGTGTAGGCAGGTGTCGGCGACGTTGAGGGGGGCAGATTAGGGGTTAATAAATATAATATAGGGGTCGGCGGTGTTAGGGGCAGCAGATTAGGGGTACATAGGGATAACGTAGGTGGCGGCGCTTTGCGGTCGGAAGATTAGGGGTTAATTATTTTAAGTAGCTGGCGGCGACGTTGTGGGGGGCAGGTTAGGGGTTAATAAATGTAATACAGGGGTCGGCGGGGTTAGGGGCAGCAGATTAGGGGTACATAAGTATAACGTAGGTGGCGGTCGGCAGATTAGGGGTTAAAAATTTTTAATCGAGTGGCGGCGATGTGGGGGGAGCTCGGTTTAGGGGTACATAGGTAGTTTATGGGTGTTAGTGTACTTTAGGGTACAGTAGTTAAGAGCTTTATGAACCGGCGTTAGCCCAGAAAGCTCTTAACTACTGCTATTTTCCTGCGGCTGGAGTTTTGTCGTTAGAGCTCTAACGCTCACTTCAGAAACGACTCTAAATACCGGCGTTAGGAAGATCCCATTGAAAAGATAGGATACGCAATTGACGTAAGGGGATCTGCGGTATGGAAAAGTCGCGGCTGAAAAGTGAGCGTTAGACCCTTTAATCACTGACTCCAAATACCAGCGGGCGGCCAAAACCAGCGTTAGGAGCCTCTAACGCTGGTTTTCACGGCTAACGCCAAACTCCAAATCTAGGCCCATGTTGGCCTGGAAGCCTGCTTCTTCATGGGCAAAGAAAAAGCAGTCCAAGAGGTCCAATGCCAATACCTATTCTGCATGAAAGTGCAGCAGAAACCAGATTCTGTCCTGGAAGGGGGCAGACTGAGTCTTTTACCGAAGGCCTGGTTTCAGTCTAGTCAGGATAGGCTTTAACGCCAGGTCTCCTCAAGGATGATTCCATCTGTCTTATGTCCCCAAAAATCCTGCAAAAGCAGCTGCCTTCATGAAATATTGGAGAGATTATCCCAGTGCCATGTCTCAACAGGGTCAAGAGTTTTACTCCAATCTGTTCATTGTCCAAAAGAAGGAAGGGACTTTCAGACCTATATTTGATTTTAAAACCACTTTGAAGATGGAAGCAATTCACACAATTTTACCCTTAATCCAACAGGGTCAATTCATGCTTTTCTAGAGAAACACTACCGGTTTGTTGCCCTTCCATTTGGTCTGGCTACAGCTCATCGCATCTTCACAAAGGTGCTAGTAGCATTGCTGGTGGTGATCAGAGCACAATTGCCTCTTAGCTGGACGTTTCTTAGTGCAGGCTCCTTCCCTGCCTTTAGCTATTGCTCATACTCAAAGACTACTATCTTTTTTTCAAGACCACATTTGGAGAATCAGTGCTCCAAAGAGCTCTTCAACTACAGCTACAAGGGTGTCTTTTCTAGGAGTCATCCTGAATTCAGTCCTAATACATCTATTCCTGATGTACTCACACAGAACAAATCTTCAGAAGGTGGCTGACCCTGTAACTTGCTTCATTTCCATCAGTAGCTCAATGCATGGAGGTAGTTGGTCTTATAGTTGTGGCTTTGGATGCAGTTCCATTTACCCTCCTCCACTTGCAACCCCTTCAACTATCTATGCTCAATAAGTGGTCCTCAAGAATTATCTGCAATTGGAACAGCAGATTGTCCTGGATTTGTCCATCAGACAATCTCTGTCTTGGTGGATACAAGGGGGCCTATCTATCAAGCTCCAAATGGATCTTGATGCCCCGTGTTTCTGGTGAGACTGCAGGCTCACCAGAAACAGCAGTTATGAAGCAGCGGTCACAAAGACCGCTGCTCCATAACCTGTCCACCTGCTCTGAGCAGGCGGGCAGACATCGCCGGAAATCAACCTGATCGAGTATGATCGGGTTGATTGACACCCCCTGCTGTCGGCGGAGTTGCACCAGCAGCTCTTGTTAGCTGACGGTGCAATGCTGAATACGGCGAGCATATTGCTCGCCGTATTCAGTGAGGTCTGGCGGACCTTAAATAGAGGCCAAGGTCTTTCTTTGACCCTTTGGGCATCCTTTCTTTGCCAATCATGGGCTATTGTGACATAAGATCTCAACGCTTATAATTAAAGTCCAAAAATGTATTGTGTCAGATTAAAAACACAAAATAAGTCCAAACAGCACACATAAAACAAAGTAAGTCGGGAGGACAGAAATCACACTCAGACGGGTTTTTTGAGCATGCGCACATGTTCACTGAATTGTGCATGAAACGCGTCTACGTGTGATTTCTGTCCTCCCAAATTACTTTTGCCTAGATTTAGAGTTCTGCGTTAGCCGTCAAAAGCATCGTTAAGGGGTCCTAACGCTGCTTTTGCCCGCCCGCTGGTATTTAGAGTCGTGTAGGTAAAGGTGTAACGCTCACTTTTAAGCCGTGACTTTTCCATACCGCAGATCCCCTTACGCCAATTGCTTATCCTATCTTTTCAATGGAATCTTCCTAACGCCGGTATTTAGAGTCTTGGCTGAAGTGAGCGGTAGACCCTCTACCGACAAGACTACAGCCGCAGAAAAAAGTCAGTAGTTAAGAGCTTTCTGGGCTAATGCCGGTTTATAAAGCTCTTAACTACTGTGCTATAAAGTACACTAACACCCATAAACTACCTATGTACCCCTAAACCGAGGTCCCCCCACATCGCTGCCACTATAATACATTTTTTTAACCCCTAATCTGCCGACCGCACACCCCTGCCACCTACATTATCCCTATGAACCCCTAATCTGCTGCCCCTAACATAGCCGACACCTACATTATATTTATTAACCCCTAATCTGCCCCCCCAATGTCGCTGCTACCTACCTACACTTATTAACCCCTAATCTGCCGACCGGACCTCGCCGCCACTATAATAAATTTATTAACCCCTAAACCGCTGCACTCCCGTCTCACAAACACTATAATAAATGTTATTAACCCCTAATCTGCCCTCCCTAACATCGACACCACCTAACTTCAAGTATTAACCCCTAATCTGCCGACCGAACCTAGCCGCTACTATAATAAATGTATTAACCCCTAAAGCTAAGTCTAACCCTAACACCCCCCTAAATTAAATATAATTTTAATCTAACGAAATAAATTAAATCTTATTAACTAAAGTATTCCTATTTAAAACTAAATACTTACCTGTAAATTAAATCCTAAACTAGCTACAATATAACGAATAATTATATTGTAGCTATTTTAGGATTTATATTTATTTTACAGGCAACTTTGTATTTATTTTAACTAGGTACAATAGCTATTAAATAGTTATTTACTATTTAATAGCTACCTAGTTAAAATAATTACAAAATTACCTGTAAAATAAATCCTAACCTAAGTTACAATTAAACCTAACACTACACTATCAATAAATTAATTAAATAAATTACCTACAATTACCTACAATTAAATACACTAAACTAAATTACAAAAAAAACAAACACTAAATTACAAAAAATAAAAAAAGATTACAAGAATTTTAAACTAATTACACCTACTCTAAGCCCCCTAATAAAATAAAAAATCCCCCCAAAATAATAAAGGTCCCTACCCTATTCTAAATTACAAAAGTTAACAGCTCTATTACCAGCCCTTAAAGGGGCTTTTTGTAGGGCATGCCCCAAAGTAATCAGCTCTTTTGCCTGTAAAAAAAACACAATACCACCCCCCAACATTACAACCCACCACCCACATACCCCTACTCTAAACCAAACCCCCCATTAAATAAACCTAACACTACCCCCCTGAAGATCTCCCTACCTTGAGCCGTGTTCACCCAGCCGGGCACGGATGGACCAAAAGAGGACATCCGGAGCAGCAGAAGTCTTCATCCTATCCGGGCAGAAGAGGACATCCGGACCGGCAGACATCTTCATCCAAGCGTCATCTTCTATCTTCATCCATCCGATGAGGAGCAGCTCCATCTTCAAGACCTCCGGCGCGGAACATCCTCTTCCTTCCGACGAATGAAGGTTCCTTTAAATGATGTCATCCAAGATAGATAGAATGCGAGCTCATTCTGATTGGCTGATTGGATCAGCCAATCGGATTGAACTTGAATCTGATTGGCTGATTCAATCAGCCAATCAGATTTTTCCTAACTTAATTCCGATTGGCTGATAGAATCCTATCAGCCAATCGGAATTCGAGGGACGCCATCTTGGATGACATCACTTAAAAGAACCTTCATTCGTCGGTAGTCGTCGGAAGGAAGAGGATGTTCCGCGCCGGAGGTCTTGAAGATGGAGCCGCTCCTCGTCGGATGGATGAAGATAGAAGATGCCGCTTGGATGAAGATGTCTGCCGGTCCGGATGTCCTCTTCTGCCCCTATAGAATGAAGACTTCTGCCGCTCCGGATGTCCTCTTTTCGTCCATCGGTGCCCGGCTGGGTGAACACGGCTCAAGGTAGGGAGATCTTCAGGGGGGTAGTGTTAGGTTTTTTTAAAGGGGTTTTTGGGTTAGAGTAGGGGTATGTGGGTGGTGGGTTGTAATGTTGGGGGGTGGTATTGTGGGTTTTTTTACAGGCAAAAGAGCTGGTTACTTTGGGGTAGGGACCTTTATTATTTTGGGGGGATTTTTTGTTTTATTAGGGGGCTTAGAGTAGGTGTAATTAGTTTAAAATTCTTGTAATCTTTTTTTAATTTTTGTAATTTAGTGTTTGTTTTTTTTTGTAATTTAGTTTAGTGTATTTAATTGTATGTAATTGTAGGTAATTTATTTAATTAATTTATTGATAGTGTAGTGTTAGGTTTAATTGTAACTTAGGTTAGGATTTATTTTACAGGTAATTTTGTAATTATTTTAACTAGGTAGCTATTAAATAGTAAATAACTATTTAATA
This sequence comes from Bombina bombina, assembly GCF_027579735.1. NCBI lineage: Eukaryota > Metazoa > Chordata > Amphibia > Anura > Bombinatoridae > Bombina > Bombina bombina. The sequence continues at coordinate 453,642,442 of NC_069503.1, read as the reverse complement.
GCTATTGTACCTAGTTAAAATAAATACAAAGTTGCCTGTAAAATAAATATAAATCCTAAAATAGCTACAATATAATTATTCATTATATTGTAGCTAGTTTAGGGTTTATTTTACAGGTAAGTATTTAGTTTTAAATAGGAATACTTTAGTCAATAATATTTAATTTATTTCGTTAGATTAAAATTATATTTAATTTAGGGGGGTGTTAGGGTTAGGGTTAGACTTAGCTTTAGGGGTTAATACATTTATTATAGTAGCGGCGAGGTCTGGTCGGCAGATTAGGGGTTAATACTTGAAGTTAGGTGGCGGTGATGTTAGGGAGGGCAGATTAGGGGTTAATAATATTTATTATAGGGTTTGCGAGGCGGGAGTGCGGCGGTTTAGGGGTAAATATTTTTATTAGAGTAGCGGCGAGGTCCGGTCGGCAGATTAGGGGTTAATAAGTGTAGGTAAGGTAGCGGCGACGTCGGGGGGGCAGATTAGTGGTTAATAAATATAATATAGGGGTCGGCGGTGTTAGGGGTAGCAGATTAGGGGTACATAGGGATAATGTAGGTTGCGGCGGTGTCCGGAGCGGAAGATTAAGGGTTAATAATAAAATGCAGGTGTCAGCGATAGCGGGGGCGGCAGATTAGGGGTTAATAAGTGTAAGGTTAGGGGTGTTTAGACTCAGGGTTCATATTAGGGTGTTAGGTGCAGACTTAGAAACTTTTCCCCCATAGGAAACAATGGGGCTGCGTTAGGAGCTTAACGCTGCTTTTTTTTTTTTTTTTCTGCCTAAGCTGCCCCATTGTTTCCTATGGGGGAATCGTGCACAAGCACGTTTTTCCAGCTAGCCGCTACCGTAAGCAACGCTGGTATTGAAGTGGCAGTAAATTTGCTTAACGCTCCCTTTTTGGAGCCTAACGCAGCCCTTCAGAGATTCTCAATACCAGCGTTGTTTAGAAGCAGCGCTAGAAAAAAAAGACGCGTAGCTAACGCACCCCTTCGGCCGCAGAACTGTAAATCTAGGCTTTTGTTTTAAGTGTGCTGTTTGTACTTATTTTGTGTTTTAATCCAGCACAATACATTTTTGGACTTTTATTACAAGCTTTGAGATCTTATGGTTCAGTGTGCTGACTTTGGCTGGTATTTGGATTTCTTTGTGTGTGAAATGGAGCGCTTCAGCAACATTGACATAATTTGTCTCTTACAAACCCACTCTCTGTTGTGCCATAGATCCAGGAGGTGAAAGTTTGTTACAGCTGGAGTTGCCTGATTGGGACATGTGTGCGCTTTCACAACAGCACTTTTGTTTTACAAAACTATAACTGGATCCCAACAAACATTGCAGAATTAAAATATTTGGGTGTGCACACTCTTACTATGGACATCATACGTAAGACAAGCATCACATTGTATTGTCTGCCAATCCTGTATATTCAACACTTCTGTTCTCAGTAATAATGCCCAGAACAAGATATGAAATCTTACACAGTTTTCTCCATTTTATGGAAAACACACAGGCCTTACCTTTGACTGACCCAAATTATGGCAGATTATATCAAATAAAACCACTAATTCCAAAATGTGTGTGTGTGAGTTTTTTAAATAAATTATCACGTTTGCCATAAATATGGACTACTAGTGGCATTAAAACCATACATATTAATTCAGGCAGTTATGCCATAGAAAACAAGCCATTAACCCTTTGCCCAAACATCAAAAAATTCCCTTTTAAGAACTGTGATGCACATCTGCTATTAGTGGTTTTCTATGACCTTCTGCCCAAACATATATAAAATCCCCTTTTAGAACTGTGATGCACAGCTGCAATTTGAGATCTTCTATGACCCTTTGCTGAAAAATATCTAAAAATCCCCTTTCAGAACTGTGATACCAAATAAGCCCGGGACGCATTGTTATAACGTGTCTTAAATTCCCTTGTTAGCAATGTGATTCACAGCTGCAGTTAGTGGCCATCTAATTACCGAAACCAATGACAAGTCAATACATGTCTACTATTTCTGAAAAAAAAGACTTTAAAATAATTTGAATTATCACTGCACATTTTTGGTGTAAATAATGTCAGTGAGAAACCGGCTGTTGGCAAAGAATATACCAAAATTGGCCTAGATCGCTGGTTTTCAAACCTGTCCTAAGGCCTCCCTAACAGGACACATTTTGACGATGTCTGAACTGGAACACAGGTGAAATTATTAGCTGATTAGTAAACGTGATTATTTTACCTGCTCTCATCCAAGGTAATCCGGAAAACCTGGCCTGTTGGGGAGGCCTGATGAAAGGTTTGAAAACCAGTGGCCTAAATCAATACCTTTGATTGTTTACTCTTAAAATATATTAAGTTTATTTGGGCAGTTTAGGGTGTTATACCATAACTAATAAACCATTAACCCTTTGCCTAAACGTATCTAAACAAAAAAATGTCAGAACTGTGGTTCACAGCTGAAATTAGCAACCTTCTAATTACCAAAACAAATGACAAGCCCATACAATTGATAAGGTGGAGCCTACCCGATGCACCATGAGTGGAGTATCTGTAGCAAGTTTTAAAACACCACAAATGTCTACTAGGCAGTCATTTAAAATAACTTGCATGATTCAACTTGGAAAAGGCAGGATGAAGTAACACCACTCGAGTAACTGTGATCACGCTTCATTTGAAAATATTGGAATATGAATGCCCTTATCAACTACTGGGGTAAGCAGACTTAGACTGCAACAAGCCACGTAGACTGCAACAAGGTAACATTTTCTTTTTGTGAAGAGACAGATTGAGCAATATGTATGGATATAGATTGCTGGCAAGTTCAGCTTGATCCATGGAATACAATTATACATGTACTGAACAAACATATTATGACTCTTATATGGTGTTTTCACAGGGAAATCTGTGTGAATGACATGTTGCAAGCAACTAGGTGGAAAATCTAACTTGCCACTTTGTGTTAACCTTTTTCCATTTCATTTGCAGTACTAGTGACCCTACTATAAAAGTGAACTGTTGTAGACTGTGATTTTTTTAATATGATAGCATTTGGCGCATATCTAACTTCGAACTGGTTGTATGAAATATGCCAACATTGGACTAGGTCAATACCTTGGGTTGTTTACATAATTGTTTTGGGGTCAAGTTTATGAATTGCTGCCGTTATGTTATTCCAAATGGGGCTTGCACCCTTTGCCATAATGTGTATAAAGTTCCTCTTTCAGAAATATGGTGTAAAGGTGCAATTAGCTGCTTTCTGATCACCAAAAACAATGGTAAACCTATACATGTTTGCTAATTTTGAACACAGGGGATCCTACAGAAGCCTTTGAAACTATTTGTTTTATGACTGCACAAGTTATGTATAAATAATTTCAGTAATAAAAAAACAAAATATGTGGAAAGTTAATGATTTTTTTAATATGATCTCATATGGCCAAATTAGATTTACCCCATTGCATCATGTTGGAACATAATATATAAAGCTGCAGATAAATACCTTAAAACTATCAAAACTAATCATATTTAGTCTTAGATGAATCTATAGATGTCAGTGAACAATTTTTTTTCTACAATTAGAAAGCTACATGTTTGTGGCATGTGATAATGAATATTGTTATTCATGTTTTTTCTTTTTGTATGTAATTTTTCAATAATCTCTTAATTCTTTAAATAAATAGCTAGTTAGAACTATTATCCCCTGAAAGTTCTTTCCATGCTGAATATATATATATATACTGTATACTGTATATATACTGTATAATATATATATATATATATATATATATATATATATATTCAATAAATAAAAAAAAAGGGTGCTATATCTGTTTAAATGGAGTGATAGCAAACAAAAATTCTAAAAATTCCCTGTTTTTTGGGGCAAGTATGTTTCTCTAATATCTCTGGTAGTGAAGGGGTTAATGCTGTATTTTTTTTAATTCTATTTTCAATTATTTAATTGTATATGTATTCTTAATTTATGAAGAATTAATTAAGAAGTTTTTAATATAAATGCATCTTTTATGTCACATGATAAACATGAGTGTTACATCTTTTGATAAAAGACCAATGTATGGATTGAAGAAATGTATTTGTGTAATTAATTGACCCCAGTTAATACTAGAAAAAAAATAATTGGAAAGGAGGCACTGGATATAATTTTTTTTTAAATTAATTTTTCTAATAATTTTCTTTCAATAGCTGTCTAAGATTTCAATCACATTTGTTCTGCTTTTATGTTGAAATGGTAAACCAGAATAAAACATGCAAAATAATTTAATGAATTTTGCTTTCAAACTGTATTAGATATCAATGATTTAGGATGCATATATATATATATTGTGTTTTTCTTTTTCAGCTATGCAGCCATATGCCATTATGAGTAGGTGGAAAAAGATTCATCCTTAGTTACATAATAGATTGCCCAGAAGGGATTGAAAATAAGGTTATAAATATTCAGTGATCTAAATCTGAAGCTTCCAGTTCGTATAAATTAATTTCATTAGTCTATGCAGTACAGCATATATCTTTAACACTGAACATGGCATTTCATTATTAAGATAAAATATTTGTGCAAGGAATTTTCATATACTAATACTGTATAAAGTTTCTGTTAAAGGGATATAACACATACCTCGTAATTACTACTGTCATGTGGTGTTGCAATAAATTCACATACCAGCTGAGAATAAAAAATCTAAAACATTAACACCTCATTTGCTGCAATTGCTTTCAGTTGCCAAAATCGTCATCACCTTTTGCTTAATTTGTAGGGACCAATAGAGATGTGTTATTGCAGTAGCCAAGGCTTGTCACTGGCAAGTTGTTTTGAAGCATCTTATAATTTTAGCTGAGAACAATTAGGGACAGATATGCTGCTTGGTTAGGCTTGAAATGTCTGCAGTCTGCACTTCTAATTCTCTAAACTGGAAAACCCACACGTTTCAGACAAAAACTACAGGAAAATTACACAAAAGAGAGAAAGTATGGGGGCTTACAGCACTATTCTCTACTGATAAAACATAGCCTTTATTTATAAATTAAAATCACCCTGCTCACATACCACACCCTCCTACTGGGTAAGGTTACATAGTACTGAAAAAAGCAGAGTGAATAAGAAAATAAACAGAACAAGTTAAAAAAGAAAGCATCACACTAATCCTAAAGAGTCCTGGCTGATATACTGGAACCTCTGCATCAGGTGATTTTAGCATTGAAAAAGGCAGTGTAGGACCGAAACTTGTTTGCTGCACTATCTTTTCTAACTTGTCTCTCCACTATCCCACCTGATTCTGAGGTTCCAGTATATCAGCCAGAACTCTTTGGGATTCGTGTGATTCTTTATTTTTTAACGTTTTCTGTTTTTTTTCTTACTCACTCTGCTTTTTTCAGTACTATATAACCGTACCCAGTGGGAGGGTGGTATGTGAGCAGGGTGATTAGATGTGATATTACCTTCTGTTAATTATTTTAATTTATAAATAAAGGCTATATTTTATCAGTAGGGAATAGTGCTGTAAGCCCCTATACTTTCTTTTGTCTAATTTAATTGTTATTTATGGAGGATTAACACCTTATCTCATAGAAAAAAAAATTATTTGATAAATTTTTCCCACTTTTTTGGATTGTAGTGCCAGTTTACCCTTATTTGTTAATTTAAAATTACAGGAAGATGAGGCAAAATACATAATGAAATTATATTGCAATATTTATTTGACTATATGCATAATAAAATATATATATATTACAATCTCAAATATTTAACATAAATGGCACCTATTGAATATCATTTTAGTGTTATTAATTATGATAATTTAAAAAATAAAAACATTGTGTAGAATAAATAGTGGGAAGTATGTTGCTATGTGGAAGATATTTGTGCCACTTTTCAGTTACATGTAAAATATAAATGATTACCTACAATCCCTCATCTTGAAATTCACATAATCAGATTATTTTCCTCATTCTCAATGAGTTGTAGATTTCTAACTCTTCCCAGTTCTATTATCTCAATTTCTTAAAAAATTTGCTCCCCGGCAAACATATGTTCTCTCATTTTACACATAACTGTGACTTGTTTCCTGATAATATCTTTCCCACAACAATGTTTCTTTGTTTAATCTGTTCAGTCTTGCTCAACCAACAAACATACTTACCCATGCCAACAATTCTACTTCTAACCTTGTCTTTTCCTCTAAAGAAAGCCCTGGACAGGACCTATACAAGGGAAGGGCATTTGACCCCTGTATAGGTGAACAAATGGGATAGGTTGGGGGAGTTAGGAGGAGGAGACAGGCGTGGCTTATGGAAAAGATAAGAGTGGTGGGGGTGGCTTGAAAAGAGCGCCAAAAGATAGGAGAGAGAGGGTAAGTGTGCAAGAAAGCTCACTTTGTTGCACACTTACCTGGTTCCAGCATGGTGGCAAATCCGGACCTGGTGGCAGCAGTGACGGCCTTGGCCCAATGTGATGGAAGAAAGAAGAAGGCACCACAATAGTGCAATATCAGTGATGTTATAACTTTACGCACATAATCAGTTGTACTTTGTAACAGGCTTTCATTAACCCTGTGATACACCTGTGCTTGTAAATGTAATTTTTAGTTAACAATGCATAACTTTGCAAATAAACTTTGTTTATAGCATGCTTGTCTCAATAAAAGCTGCTATGTAATGTTAGATTGCAAATTAATATTGCTATTTCACTTGATAAATATGACAACCGTAAGAAATACATTCTTTCAGAAAGACACTTATAACTTACTATAAATGTTAGATTTCTTTTAAATCTATCATGTACAGCTTCTATACATAAAGACTGTACCTTGCTATAAAAGCCTGTTCACATAAATTGTGAAAAATATAATCTTTAATATGCTTATTTTGCAATATATGAAGTATATGACTATATTTAAATATATGTTACTTCTACAATGTGTACAATGTATAACTGTATCCTTTTATATGTTTAAACAAAAGTCTTTTACAATATAAAAGGTTTTTATTATCTGTTTGCAAACATACTAACCAACTTAACTAGTTTTAACATAAGATGCTATGTGATTTAAAATGGAGGTTTATTCAACCTTGAATTTATAGCTCTAAAATGGATGCTCCTTGCAATTTAAAGTGTGTATGTCTAAACTCTTGTATAACAGATTATCAAGGCCACATAGTTGAAGATAGAAAAAGCTAGACAAGTTTTGTTGATGTTAAAATTATGCTAAAAATACATATAAAAAGAAAACAATAAATGATGACGTCATCCAAATAAAAAACTATAAAAACACCTTGTTGTAAACATGAGGCAGGTGACTCTGACAGGATATTATAGAGCATTTCTAAGGATAAGATTTGGTTGCAAAGAAGTCATTTCGAGTGGTATGTAACAATTGTTATTGAAAGCAAGTTTAAACTAAATAGTCTTTTAATTCTGTGTGTATATTGGATTTAAATGAATTTAATTTTATATTACTTCTGTAAGCTGATTTTTCTATATAATAAAAATTTATTTTTAAATAATGTTATCTTCTCAAGTACCATTTCTTTATTATACTCAAAACTTTATTTGTAAGAAATGAGACCTGTTTCACTGATATAATATTTAAAGTTCAGTGCTTGGAATTTATATTTCAAAATAACTGTGCTTTAAGACCTTATAAGTGAATTAGGTGTGAACCACTACAATTGGCGTCCCTGGGTGTTTTGAGAGATAATATATGTTTTATAATAATTATTATAATTTTACCTGGGTCCCCTCACACGTGAGGGAAGGTACTGAAATATCATGGCTAATCAGGATTTGCAGAATCTTTTAAAACTCAATTATGTGTTTAAAATGCAGAATGGTAGAGTCATTGGAAATTATGAGGTTATTGCTTTGGAGATACAGTTATGGTTTAATTCATTTAAACTTTGCTAATGCTGCTGGAGTAGTTTTGCAACAACCTATATATCACACTATAGATGCAGATTTTGATCCTGCAACAAATATAAATACAAATGTTTTTTATGATGGTATAGTAGAGATTTTAGGCAGACCTCCTGTTATTGCTACAGGAGTACAAAAACATTGCCCTAAAAGCTTTAGCCTGAATTGAGATGTGGGGTGCTCCTAGATCTAGTTAGTACAGTCCAGTAAAGGGAAAATAAATAATACCAGCTGCAGAATATGAGCAAGCTGAGAGGGAAAACCTTTTTAATGTGATACAATTTTTAGGTTATATGTAAGCTCAGGTTTTAAATAGTGAAAATATCTGGAGTGTCATGCATATAGCAAGTTTTTTTGTTTTTTTTTTGCTGAAGCTGCAGGAATTTCTAAATGTAATATAAAAACAACAATTGGAGTGATGCCACGCAATCCGAAGGACATAGCTTTGTGGTTAAATGACAGAGTTCATGCATTAGCTGGAGTTTATCCAACTCATTATCTTTCACAAAATAGAACATTAGTTAATGCTATTTTATTCTCTGGTTTGTGTGTTTTTATATTTTAGGCAAGGAAGTGGAATTCAGTGATTTATGCATATCATGTAAAGACACAAGGTAAAGATACTTTGGCTTCACTTGCTGATATTTTTAGGAATGATGAATATAAATAGTGGCATTGTAGCAGCATATTTATTAGAGCTGAGATTTACAATTAAAATAATCACGACATGGTTGTTTAAAGCCAAATGTTAAAGGACAAGGCTTAATTTTGGATATAGAGAGACAAATACTCTCTGTACCTATAGCAGAGAGACCGAAAACAAATACCTGATATATATTAAGACATACTTATACACTTGTAAGTAAGGACCTGACTGGAGATGCACTAGTAACTTCAAATAGCAGAGAAAAGGAAAGGAGAAAAGATTTTCCAGCACAGGAAAAACAGAGCTCAGTTTGTAAAAAAAAAAAAAAAAGAATGCAAGAGAACAATATCCACAGAAACAAACTAAATTTAACCCTCCACTACCTTACTCCCAAGCACCTCCATCTTACACCAATGAAAATTAGTTTATAACTATTTAGAGCAAATCTTCAGATTTGCCTTATGAGGAATTTCCTTGCAGGACATTGAGACCATTTTTTAAAAAAAGACTCCAGATCGGTATGGATTTGGAGATTACCTCAGGGATTTTTTAATTCAAGTGCGTTATTTACTTCAGATGTAGTCAATTTATTGTCTAAATATCCAGAAGTGGAGGTATATGTAGATGACATATATTTTTCACATGATAGTGAGGAGTAACACATAGCAGTGTTGGATCAGGTTTTGACTATATTACATGCTGCAGGTTATGTAGTATCTCTTTAGAAATCTCAAATTGCAGGACATACTGTTACTTTCTTGGGATTTGAAATTTCTGAAAGGGGGAGAGGACTATCTGATAATTATAAAGACATAATAGCAGCTTTAACACATCCACATTCTCTAAAACAATTAGGTAGTATAATTTTTTTTTACTTAATTATGCAATGTTTTTTATACCTGATTTCAATGTGTTAATTGCACCTTTGCATGCTGCAGTCTCAAGGGAGATAAAATCTAAAACAAAAAGTCCAAGGATACTTTTTAAGTGGACGACTCAGGAAGAGGCACTAAATGCATTATTAAATGCATTATTAGAGGCAGTAAATAGAACAGAGTATTTAGCTCAAAGAGATAGTACTAAGGATCTATTAGTTTACATAAATATATCACCGAATGCAAGCTATATAAGGTCATATAACGTAAATGAGACAATTCCAATAGCACTTCTATCTTATGTATATTCAAAAACAGAGATAAAGTCTACTATGATAGAGAAGCTTTTGGTAGCTGTTAATATAACACTGTTAAAGTCAAGACAGATTGCACAGGGGAAAGATATATATGTACATACATCAGTAGCCTCACTTGATAACTTACAAAAGCAAACTATACCAGACAAGAAAGCACTAAAGAATAGATGGATAAAATAGTTTTCTATTTTTGAAGACCCACAAATACATTTTATTCATGATAAGAATCTGACACCTCTAGATGATTTACCAGCTCCAAAGCAACCCTCAAGTTGGAATTTATAAACTTATCCAAATAATTGTTATTCTGCTATTTTTTTTTTAGATACTGATGGTTCTGCAGTAATTTCTAGTAAAGAAAAAATAAATAAATCTGCTGGAGCAGGAATTGCAAAATATTCTCCCACTCTGACTTTGATGCGTTCATGGCAAATCCCTTTAAGGGATCATTCAGCTTAATTTGCAGAAATTTCTGCATTAGCATTTGCTATGAAGGAAGCATTGTTAGATAAAGGACCAGTGTTGATTGTAACTGATTCTGCATACCTGGCAAGATCTGTATTCCAGCATTTACGAATCTGGAAATCTAATGGTTTTTTAACTGCAAAGAAAAACCATTAAAGCATATTGTCAAATGGAAAGCAATTGCTGCTTATTTGGATCTAAAGCCTGATATTGAAGTAGTACATGAACCAGCTCATAGAAAGCTAGATTCTTCTTTGCATACAGAAGGCAATATATTTGCAGATACTCTTGCACAAGGTGTAAGTAAAAATATGCAGTAAATGCAGTTAAAACTCGAATGACAGCAACCAGTAATCTTGACACAGAGTTAAATGCTTGCTTGGATAAAACCAGACCTAATCCACCTGGTTATCCTAAAACATATCTTTATGAATTTAAAGACAAACATTGTATGGTTAAGATTGGAGACTAACAATTGATTATTCCCCCTGTCATAGACAGATGGAACTTAACAGAGATGGCCTATTCTAGTATTGGACATCCTCATTTAGGGCGAGATAAAGTCTTATTTACCCTAAAGTCAAAATATTGGTGGCCTAATATGAAGGAAACGGTCATAAGAGTTATAGGGAATTGTAAAGCATGTCTCCTTGTTAATAATCCAAATCACCAGAAACAACCATACATTGTTAAAGAAATTCCTAATAAGCCATTTGATCTGATTTATTTAGATCACATAGGGCCTTTACCTACTTCACATGGATACAAAAATGTTTTAATATGTGTTGATGCTTGTACAAGGTTCACATGGTTATACCCTGTTAAAAGTGCCACGGCTAGTACCACGCTTGATAGTCTCAATTCCTTAGTAAGTATTGGTAAACCTAAAGCCCTACACTCAGATGCTGGATCAGCTTTAACATCTACTCAAGCACAAGAGTGGGCTAAGTCTTTTTGATATAAAATGGGAAATCAGTGCACCTTATCATCCTCAAAGTAGTGGGGTTGTTGAAAGGAAAAATGCAGAGGTAAAATGATTGTTAACCAAGTTACTAACTAACCGCCCAAAACAGTGGTATCCCCTGTTAACTTATGTACAAGTAGGTTTAAATAATATACCTTCTGTTATTTCTGGGAAAACATCTTATGAATTGTTATATGGTATACCTATGAATACAATGTTTAATACTGAGTACCTTTCTGCACCAGGGAGATTAGAGCAATTATCTATTTTACAAGAAATACGTGATTGTTTTGCACGACCTGCTTTTACACCTAACCTTTTATGAGCTTGGACACCACAGGTTGGTCAGTTTGTCCAGGAAAGAGTTCAAGCAGTGAAACCTTTATGGCCAAGGTGGAAAGCTACAAAGGTAAAACATGTCATTAACCTAAGGACTTTGATTATTGAAGACAAACAAGGAAAAGACAGAATTGTCAGCATTGATAACTTAAAACCAGCTTCTAAATTTGAGTTAGAAGATGACAAACCCTCTGACTTACTCTCAGTGGGTTACTCTGAATGAAGCAAACCGGATTAATAATCAATTTCAAATGATGCCATTTTCTTCAAATCCAGAGACTATAACACCTTTTTTTATTATGATGTTGAAGAAGGTGATCAAATAACTGAAGTAGATTCATTTGATACACCAACACCAGTTACAAGATCTAATCCTGTTTTACCTATCATAAATACTATGCTATCAGCACGAACACTGATACAACAACAAGGACTGAAAATGTTAAAGAACTTGTTCAATTATAAAAACCTTAAAATATTGAGATATACAGTACTGATACTTTTTATACTTCTCCTTATCTTGATATCAACCTGCATGGTAGTTTTTCGTCTACAGTTGAATAATCTTGCAAAGAGACCTGGAGCTGTTCTGGCATGGAATCAAACAAAGGCTCAAAAGGATGCTGTACCAACGATATCAAGACTAAAAAGAGCTGAACATTACAATCTGCAACCTGTAGAAATAAAGATGAATGGGCTACTGCAAGGAATTTATTGGAAACCATTTCCAAAACCTATAATACAAAAGCAAAAAGTATTAGGAATATCTCAAGTCGTATTGATAGATTCAACAGTAATATCAAAGAAAGCAAAGATCACAACTCAAATGGGAAGAAAATTGGTAAAAGATCACATAAATGGGCAAATGGAAATAATACAAGTAAAGACTTTGGAATATGATTTGCCTTTGCAAGAATACTGGAAACAAAAGACATATGGAGAAAAAATGTGTTTTTCAACATTTGCACATTGCTATTATGTGGACTTTCAAGGGACAAGGAGATGGCCTGCAAATGAAATAAAAGCAGATCAATGTCCACGTCCTGGGATTACAATTGACAAAGTCAAGTATAAAGAATATCCTATATTTTATCTAAACACAGGACAATTAACTCAAAAAGGCTTCTTTCCTGAAAATCACACAGATCCTCGCATTGCATTCTGGGAAAACGCAGAGGAGGAGGAATACAGGTTTCCTGGAGGAGTAAAATCATATAATGGAGCAGTGTTTTGTACTAACACACTTTATTCAGAATGGTGGACACCAGAGTTACATACAGATGAAGGATACCTGCAACTATTTGAGAAACTTCAGCTTGAAGTAGTGGATCAACAGACAGGAAGACTGCGAGAGCAAGCATTACCTACAGAATGGAATTAGAAAGGAAAAGATGAAATGTTTTTGAATCTAAAAGAATGGGATACATGTACAAAGCCAAGATATGCAGCTTTCTTAAATACAATGTATTACAGTCACTCATGCAAAGAAAAGAACAATCTTTGTAATATAACAGTTGAAGATCTAATTAAAAAGGGCATTTATGTCTTGGAAACAGACTATAGATGTACATCCTGCTGTTTTTACCTCAAGAAGTCAGGAAAGTATTTTCGTTTTCAACCTAAAGATATTGATAAGGGTATGCCAGGGTTTTGGTGCGTGACAAAACATCACATTATTAACAAAAATTATGTAATATATTCCCTGTTTCAGAAATGTCTCATAGATAAAATATCCAGTAAATGTAGTAATTGCAAGTATGAAACTACAAATGGATGTAAATATATCAGTTGATGACATACCAGGTAAATATGCTAAATGTTATAAGCAAAATGTGACAGATATGACTTATGATGAAGCTGTTTGGGGAACAAATAATATATTTGATAATGTAACATATATTACAATAAAGAATATAATTTTAGATGAGTGTAATACAGTTAGAAAAAACAAATAAAAGGCAGTTAATGTCTAATGCTGAAGTTCAGATATTGACAGGGCATTTATTAAGTGATGCAGTATTAATTGTCAGTGAAATTTCAGATATTAATGATGAAGACGTAAAGAGAGGATTGATGATCTTAAGAGATCACATGATAAAAATGCTAACTGCAGTGATGTCTGATTTTACAATGGTAGATGAAGAAATGAAAGCAGTAACAATACTAAATTATTTGACAGCTATAAGGTTAACTTTACAAGAAGGACACATTGATATTACACTTTTAAATGTTACAGAAATTTCTACACAATTAAGTCTAACGGTAAAACAAACAGAAATTATGCTGCATATTTCAAAATCAATGATTTATAAAATAAGAGAATTGAAGCGTAGAATAACAAATAACCCAGAAGATTGTGTATGGGAAATATATATATATTATGAGATGATAATACCAGGAAATGTATACACAACAAATTGGGAGATTGTTAATTTTGGGCATTTAATTAGTACTCTGGATCGTATGGCAATGTTACAAATTCAACATCCATATCAATATATTTCACAGTATTGTGATAGCTGGGAATATATTGAAACAGAAAATTGTGTGGATCTAGGATATTTAGTATGTGAAAATGTCTACAAACGAAAACCATGTGGAGTTGATAAACAAGACTCTGATTGTACTGTTAAAATTACGCCTCTACAATCACCATACACTCGCATAGAACCAATTCATAATGGGTCATATGTTGTGATTACTAGTCAAAATGATTGTAAAATCCAAATGCTGCAAGCTACAATGGTAACTGTTAATGAATCTGTAGAGTGTTATAATACAATTTTAACACCACCAGTGATTAAGAATATACATGCTAGGTCACATTTAACAAATGCAGGTACCCCATATTACATTGCAAATTCCATACATGACAGCATTCTGGGCTCATTTACATAACATGCAAGTGAGATTGGGCTCCTCCCATAAAGCAATTGAGAATTTGATTAAAAGGGCACATGCAGACCTCTTAAGAATTGACTTGCATAAAGGGGACTTTCCTACCTGGATTAGAACTTTAGGTAAATCATTGATTCCAATAATGCCAGCATTGGGTAATGTTATTTCAAAAATTGGAGAAGGTTTAGCTACAGTGGGGAATGGTATCTTTGGAGACATACTGGGAATATGTACTATGTATTAATAGCCATAGTATTGTGTATCATTTTATTTAGAATTTTTGTCCTTTCTTCCTAGGAGAAAATCTAAGTAAAAAATAATAATAAGCAATTATTTGTCAACCTGTTTTCTTTTGAATAAAATAGTAGAAAAGAAACGGCAAGCTTATTATCATGTTATGCTATAATTCATATATGCTATATGTATATATCTTGTTAAGCTATAATTTATATGCCAATAACATCTGTAGAAGTAAAAATGTATTATTTTTATTATAAATTTATTTTTATTGTAAATGTAACCAGTATAAACTTATTGGTTAGAAACATTAATAATCCTTTATTTTCACAAAGAAAACCTGTGGATTACAATTTATTATCTACTTGACTTAAAAAACCTTGAATTACAAATTGTTATCAGTGTCTTTGCATTAACGCAGAATCAAGAATGAGGAATGTGCACGTTTTTTGTTTCTTTTTCTCATTGAAAAGGAAAGTAATAAATGTACTCCTACGACACACATTTTTATGAGGATATTTCTCCAAGCAAGAAATGCCAAGCTAACTGGACATCTATAACTCATCCACTAATGAATCATACACCAATTAACCAATTTCTATCAAACGGATATTTTGGAGAATTTATTTACGACGTATTCCTAAATGGCAAGTCATCTTCCAATGAGGAGGATTTAACCATTGTTACCTAATGATTTACAGTTATTTAACGTTATAATCTTGTAACTTATAAAAGAAATACTAATATGCTTCAACGAAGCTTTATGGAGATTTCTTATTTGTATGAATCCGTCATACTTACATTGGCTGGGATCCAACTGTTTTTCTTACTGGCGCAGGAGTAAAACGTTTTTGTTCAACCAACAGTTTGCTTCAAACTTCAAAAAATGGATTACAAACAAAATCCTGATTCTTCAATCCAGAGAAAAGTTTGCTGCAATAATTTCCATAACGGAATACAAACAAGATGTTCTATCTGGCTCAACGCTTCATGAATTAATTACAGATATACTCCTACTTGAAGAAGATTATGAAAAAGTTCAGTTTAATTCCTGGATCATTAATGTCTGACTTTATTTTGTTTGCATTATTAAGGACACTTTGATTTCATGTCCGTTACTCTGCTGAATCCCGGACATTAATGACGCATTTCTTTTTCTGTGAGAACGAAGGGCTGGACACTTTCTTATCTTTTCTTCAAGAATGTATTGGAGGGGCTGTAACAGGCTTTCATTAACCCTGTGATACACCTGTGCTTGTAAATGTAATTTTTAGTTAACAATGCATAACTTTGCAAATAAACTTTGTTTATAGCATGCTTGTCTCAATAAAAGCTGCTATGTAATGTTAGATTGCAAATTAATATTGCTATTTCACTTGATAAATATGACAACCGTAAGAAATACATTCTTTCAGAAAGACACTTATAACTTACTATAAATGTTAGATTTCTTTTAAATCTATCATGTACAGCTTCTATACATAAAGACTGTACCTTGCTATAAAAGCCTGTTCACATAAATTGTGAAAAATATAATCTTTAATATGCTTATTTTGCAATATATGAAGTATATGACTATATTTAAATATATGTTACTTCTACAATGTGTACAATGTATAACTGTATCCTTTTATATGTTTAAACAAAAGTCTTTTACAATATAAAAGGTTTTTATTATCTGTTTGCAAACATACTAACCAACTTAACTAGTTTTAACATAAGATGCTATGTGATTTAAAATGGAGGTTTATTCAACCTTGAATTTATAGCTCTAAAATGGATGCTCCTTGCAATTTAAAGTGCGTATGTCTAAACTCTTGTATAACAGATTATCAAGGCCACATAGTTGAAGATAGAAAAAGCTAGACAAGTTTTGTTGATGTTAAAATGATGCTAAATATACATATAAAAAGAAAACAATAAATGATGACGTCATCCAAATAAAAAACTATAAAAACACCTTGTTGTAAACATGAGGCAGGTGACTCTGACAGGATATTATTGAGCATTTCTAAGGATAAGTTTTGGTTGCAAAGAAGTCATTTCGAGTGGTATGTAACAATTGTTATTGAAAGCAAGTTTAAACTAAATAGTCTTTTAACTCTGTGTGTATATTGGATTTAAATGAATTTAATTTTATATTACTTCTGTAAGCTGATTTTTCTATATAATAAAAATTTATTTTTAAATAATGTTATCTTCTCAAGTACCATTTCTTTATTGTACTCAAAACTTTATTTGTAAGAAATGAGACCTGTTTCACTGATATAATATTTAAAGTTCAGTGCTTGGAATTTATATTTCAATATAACTGTGCTTTAAGACCTTATAAGTGAATTAGGTGTGAACCACTACAACTTACTAGAAACAAGGCACTTGAGAAGTGCCACAGGAGCACTCTGGACTATTAATAGCTGTCCAGATAGCTATCCCCTCTCTGTAATATGGGATACAGAGGTTACCAAATCAGGAACAATGTGACCAATTCCAAAGCAGCATAAGGAAGCCCAAAATCCGGGTCAGAGAGATGCCAAAGTTAGTGCATTCCCAGCGATGTCAAAGAGGTATACTCTTCACTGAATACAAATAGTCGTGGTCCACGGATTAAAAGGTAAACTGTAATTTTATTAAAAACAGAAGAAAACGCAATGCATTTCCTGGCCCACTGACTGTTTCATCAGGTGTGTAAAACAAATAAAGACTCACGACTTAAAAAGCTATAATCGGCGACTAGCGCTGAATAGTGCTCATGCGCATGCCGTTTCCCGGACCAATGAGAGCCACAGAAACAACTGTCTTCAATCCTATAGGAGTAAAATCGCAGGTGTGTCAGAACACACCCATTGGCAATGCAATCACAAACAGCCGATTAAAAAAGATATCAACTGAACATTGACAGATTGCCCCAAGTGACTATCAGGGATAACTACATGTATGTATATGAATATGCTCAATAGAGATTAACAACCACAAAAGTGGTGATATACCAATCCAAATTGGACGGCTGGGAAAATATACATGAATGGATGGTGAAATAATTAAAAAACACAAAATTATGTATCAGAGACCGGTTGTATAGTGCGCCCCATCAGACTGGACAACAACATAACATACCACTGAAATCTAAAATATATAATTGTTACATAATAAAACACAATACCCATATTATATTATATAAACAATAACAAGGGACACAAAGTACCGATAACTCACCTGAATTAGGACAATAATATACAATGTGAAGCAGTGAAAGAGTATACAATACATATATATAAAAAAATATATATCAATATATCTAATAACATAATATATACAGAAGGATAAGTACTAATAAAATGAAAACTAGCCTTAACATAAAAATTATAGAAAATATTAAATAATAAATAAATACTATGCGTAACATAAATAAGGATATTATTAAAAACACATGAAAAATATTCTAGCTCAGCAAAAAGTCAACTACTGGTTACTCAAACAGTAGCTAGCAATACCCTATAATAAATGTGTAATCTGAGCTATAGGGGAAAATGCAAAATGGACTAGCCTAATATCAGACAAGTATAAGGCATATATATAAAAACAGGATATTACTAAAACATAAATGATTACTATAGTGATATATAGATAAATCCAAACATATACCATAAAACATAAGTAGCTGCCATAATGAAAAAAATGATATAATGTAAACCTAACAGAATATAATGGATACGGATAAATTAATTGAAAGCTGCCATATCAATGTGCTCGTTTAAACCATATGGATTAATGGTCTTCATTCTCCAGATCCAATATGTTTCTCTCTGCCTTAGATGTAAAAATCTATTTCTTCCCCATTTAGGGGTAATATATTCAATAGGCAAAATAGTAAAAATATTAGATTCCTTTGATGTTCACTCCACCTTTTTGTTCAGAGGTCTGGAGGTTCTCCCAATGTATTGAATGCCACATTTACACTGCAATAAATAAACAACATAACAGGAGTCACAGGTGAAACGTGATGTAATTTCAAACTCCTCTTTGGTGGAATAGGATTTAAAATTCACCCTATTACCAGTTGTAAAGCTACATAGACCACAGTTTGCTCTATTACATCTATAAAAACCCTTTTTCCTAGTATTTGAATAGGATTATTAGATGATCTGTTATTGATTTTAGTACAATATTTTTTAACAACTACTTTGCTAGGAGAAAGTTTATTTTTCAAAGAGGGAGCTCTCCTGAATGTACAAACAGGAGATTCATCTATCAGATCTCTAAGTATTGGGTCCTCCTTTAATATAAACCAATGTTTATGCAGAATTCGTTTTAATTTTATTATGATTTTTGTTAAATCGATTGATAAAGCATGTATTACTCTTTGCTTTCACCTTAGTAGACGTTATCTTCTTGATCTGATCATTGTTGTTGGTATTAAACAATTTAGATCTATCTTTGTTTCTAGCTCTAAAATAACTATCTTCTATAAGTTTCAGAGGGTATTTCCTATCTAAAAATCTATTTTTCAGAATTTTGGATTGTTCATCATTCACTAGCAAATCTGTACAGTTCCTACAGATTCTGCAGAATT
Source organism: Bombina bombina (assembly GCF_027579735.1). Classification (NCBI taxonomy): domain Eukaryota; kingdom Metazoa; phylum Chordata; class Amphibia; order Anura; family Bombinatoridae; genus Bombina; species Bombina bombina. The sequence goes on along the minus strand of NC_069503.1, from coordinate 453,623,212 downwards.
GATTATACTGAATGTTTTTTTTCCAAGGTTTATAGTGATTGCTCTTATAATTCAAATAGCTGTTCGTATCTACTGTTTTTAAAAAAAGTTTTTGTTCGAACAGTATCATCACTTCCCCAATACAAAACTAAATCCAGAAAATCAATCTTCTCTTTGTCAATTTTAGATGTAAATTTCAGACCAATATTATTATCATTAAGCGACTGTACAAATTGCGCGGCTGATGTTTCAGCTCCACTCCAGATAAACAAAAGATCGTCAATGTAATGGCCATAGAAGACCAGGTTCACCCCCAGGGGAGATTGGTAAATATATTCTTCTTCAAAGATCCCCAAAAACAAATTAGCAAAGCTGGGGGCAAACCTGGCCCCCATGGCCGTTCCCTTAATCTGTAGAAAAAACTGTTCTTTAAATACAAAATAGTTATGCTCTAAAATAAAAGCAATAGCTTTCAAAATAAATAACCTCTGTTCTGCAGGTACATAAATATCTCTTTTTTAAAAGTTTTCTATTGCTTTTAAACCAAGATCATGTGCTATATTAGAATACAGCGCTGATATGTCACATGTCATCCACAAAAAATTCTGACTAGTGTTTTTAAACTGGGATAATTTACAAATCAAATCTAAAGTATCTTTGATGTAAGATGGTAAACCTATTACCGATTTTTTCAAGAACTGGTCAATATATTCTGACAAATTACAAGTCAGATTCCCAATGCCCAAAATAATCGGTCGACCAGGTGGATTCGTGGTACATTTGTGAATTTTAGGGAGGTGGTAATAGTATGCAAGACTTGGATTACCGGGAATCAGGTACTCTTTTTCTTTTTTTGTTAGAATACCTTCAAGATATCCAGCATCAATAAGTTTAATGAGGTCAATTAAGTATTTTTTCGTAGGATTAAAGGTGAGTCTCCTAAAATATTTATTATCCAACAAAATACGGATGGCTTCTTTTATATAGTCATCCAAGTCCTGCAATACTATCCCACCTCCCTTATCCGCTTGTCTGATCACTAAGGTATCCTTTTTGATTAACCTAGATAGAGCTTTAAGTTCATATTCATTCAGGTTGGATTAATTTTTATTTGTGCTAATAGGCCAAAATCTTCTAAAACTAAGTTTTGGAAAAGAGAGATACTATAGCTAATAGTAGGGGATTAAAATTAGATTTTAACATTAAGTTAGAATGTATATAATCATCAAATAGGGAATCATGCCAAGCCAGAGGCACAGAGTGGGTGATCGAGCAGCTCCCGAGTGTAGGAGCAGCTCCAGTAGCAGAGGCGGTAGCGACGGGGAGATGCAGGACATCACGGCCTCCTGGGGCCAGGCCTGTCAGGAGGGACAGGTCACCTGAAAGGCTGAGCCCAGAGCTGAGTGGTAGAGCCGGTACGAGGGGCCTAAGCCTGCAAAGAGGAAGCGGCAGAGGGACATCACCTGGGAGGCCCATTGTGCGGCCAGCCAGAAGCTCGACGCCGGTGAGGCCTGAGGTGGGTGTAGGACCGGCATTGGTTGCAGAGATCACATTTGGAGGGGGAGCCCGGGGCGGTCATGTGGGTGGAAGACCAGGGAGAGCGGCAAAAGAGAAGAAGCAGCCGGCGCTAGGGATGCTGGAGGAGGTGAGGCGGGGAAGGGTGCTGGGGTCTCAGGGTGTCAGTGGCTGATGGTGGTATGGAGGGGGCCTGTCAGGTGAGGGTGTATGTATGACTGGTGAGGGCGGGTCTTGGATCGGGGTGATGAGGTGAGCAGAGCAGCAGACTTGAGGTGGAGGGCAGGAGCATTTTGTAGGGTCGTAATAATTTAATAATGTGATGCTGTTTCCCACCCCCCCTCTTTCCTCCCCATTTGCTTCCAGAGATACCCGGGACCAGTGACGGTGGGCCTGCCAGGTGGGTGGCGCCTCCTGAGGATCTGGATTTCAATGACATGGACATGGACACCATATTTCTTGGGGATTCCTACAACGAATTTGAGGAAGAAGTGCACGGAGGGGTTGAGGAAGCTAGACCAAGTACAGCAGGCCAGGTAGGGGATATGAGGGCATTGGCACAGTTGTTGCAGTTGTGGTCACTGGTACTGCTGCGAACATGAAGGGGGCAGAAGGGAGTACTGCTCAGAGCAAGGAAAGGAGACACCGGAGGGAGGACAGCCGGGTCGGGATGGGTATGGGACGGTCTGGTCAGGCTGGTTTTGAAATTATGTTTCCTTCACCGACTGGAGGGGAGGATGGCCCCAGGAATGGGGGTCAAGGATCCTGTGAGGCTGGGACAAGTAGACAGCGAGGGAGATCCTGCTCGCCAGTGGAAGCCCAGAGGGTTAGGGCCACACACACATCGCCAACCTGGGGGAGACTGGACAGGTCACCCAGGAGAAGGAGTAACCCAGAGAGGACAAGGGATCAGCATAGGGCTCGATCACCAGGGTGCCGCAGAGATGTGAGCAGGAGATCGGAAGGACAGTCAGAGGAGAGGGTTAGGAGGACGGAGGCTGGGGAGCCGGAGAGCAGAGGCGGCAGCAGTTTGGAACAATCTACTGCAGGTGAGGTGCCAGGGAATGGGGCTGACATTTCTGTGAATAGTAATGCAGGGGATAAAAGTGGGGGTTTGAACTTGGTGTTATTAAAAGGGTTTCAAGGATTTGGTGGCTCAGGTGGAAAACCAATGTAGTGAAGGGGTTAGTGGGGCTTCCGGAGTAGGGGTGGCTGTAGTGTAGGAACAGGGGTGGTCCAAGGGTCAGGGGCAGTAGCCCCGATGGCAAGCGGGTCGGGGGGTATTATTAAAGTGGCTGAGGTGACAATGAGCAGGCCGTGTCTCTGCACAATTGGGCCATTGGGCATTTATCTAACACAAGAGATTAAGGAGAAGATTTGGAAGAGGGAATTTTTAGAGATCTTCTCATTACTTCCATTAGAGCAGTTTGTGGAGATTAAGGAGGACCCGAAGGTGGAGCAGGGGAATAAGGAGGGAGAGGAGCTCAAAAAGAGGTACAGGAAGCTCCCGAAGACATTTGGCAATTGGTTGCGGGCCTTTTGCATCCTGGCTAGTGTGACTGCAGAGAAGTTCCCAGAGCAAAACTCTGCATTGTTTTGTTATTTCGATGAAATATCGGCAGCATACCAGCAGTATGATGAGCAGTTTCACAAGCAGATAGCTGTGCACCTGGACATGAAGTGGGATGAACGAGATATGGTTGGAGATGATGACGCCTCTTCATGGAGGGCAGTCCTTTCTTGGGGCAGGAACAAGTACTGGTGGGACCGGAACAAACGTGGCAGTGATGCTCAGAAAAGGACTGTGTTTCCAGTTTAATGATGGCCAGTGTCGGTTTGGTGGGGCCTGTAAGTATAAGCACGAGTGATCAGGTTGTGGGGGAGTGCACGCATACTCTAAGTGCTTCAAGCAGGGGCGGCTGCCAGCTAGAGCAAGGGAAGTGGCTGTACAGGGCGCGGACACCGGTGAAGGTTGTAAGGATGGTGCCGTGGTTAGACTGGTATGCTAGGGGGCTCACAAGGAGGGTAGATACAGAACTGATGTTGACAGGTTTTAGTTCAGGGTTTTGGATTCTATTCGAGGAGGGGGCGAGGTCCAGAGCATCCGGGAATTTGAAATCAGCAAGGGAATTCACAGAGATTTTAAGGGGTAAGTTGCTAAAAGAAATTTCATTAGGAAGGATGGCGGGTCCATTTCAGTTGCTTCCGGTGGCTAATTTGAGAGTTTCTTGTTAGGTTGTTACTTTGACGATTCGTATTTTGTAGATTTGTGCCTGCCCATGGCGTGTTCTATTTCCTGCTTGAGAAATGTAGTTGTTTTGTGGAATGGGGGGTAATACAGCAGGCGGGTTTGAGTTCATTGGTCCATTATTTGGACGATTTTTTATTTGTGGGCCCAGAAGGGTCGCAGGACTGTGAACTTCTCATGGCAGCATTCATGCACGTGGCAGGGGACTTTGGTATTCCAGTGGCGGGGGAATAAGACAGAGGGCCCTACTTCATGTTTGAGTTTTCTGGGTATTCAAATTGATTCAGTCAGGATGGAATGCAGGTTGCCGGAAGACAAAGTGGTGGATTTGGTTGAGACGATTGCAGGTGTTTTGGGGAAGCAGAAGCTCAAATTAAGGGATTTTCAGTCGCTAATCGGGAAACTTAATTTTGCATGTAAGATTATCCCGGTGGGGAGGGTGTTTATGAGAAGTTTGTCTCAGGCAACTGTTGGGGTGAAGAAGCCTTTTCACTGAGTTAGGTTAAAAAAAAGAGCTCAAGGAGGATTTGAAAATCTGGTGGGGTTTCTTAAGGGATTTAAACGGGAGGGCGTTGGTTCAAGAGGAGGGGGTACAGGATTCGGATCTTCATTTGTTCACAGATGCTTCAGGGGCCATTGGTTTTGGGGCTTATCTGAGTGACAAGTGGTGTGTAGGACAGTGACCAGAGAGGTCAGCTGAATTGGGTCTATCTAAGAATCTGGTTTTCCTGGAGCTGTTCCCGCTAGTAGTGGCATTGCATCTCGGGCCGCATCTTTTGTCCGACAAAAAAGGGACATTCCATTCTGATAATATGGGGGTAGTGATGGCACTGAATAGATTGTCGGCAATGTCACCTCCCTTGGTTCAGTTGTTACTGAAATGTATGCAATGCAATGTTTTGTTCAGAGCTGTACATATACCGGGGAACCAAAATGAGGGTGCTGATGCTCTTTCCCGTTTTTAGTGGGACTGGTTCCGTAGCTTGGCTCCAGAGGCAGAATCATTTGGGGAGCAGTGTCTGGAGGAGCTGTGCGGAGTAGCATTCTCAGCAAAATGAATATGGTGAGGGGAGCTTTATTTCCGGGAACATGGAAGGCATACATGCAGGTATGGTGGTTATGGAGTGAGGTGTTGCAAGGGTGTGGGCTGGTTAATTCCTCTGAGGGAAGGATGAGGGCATTGTTGGATTGGATGCAGGAATGGAGGGAGGCTGGGATTTCGAAGTCCATGGTGAGGAGGCGGCTTGCAGCTATGGCATTTCTGTTTCAGTTGATGGGTTGGGAGGATGTGTCAAAACATTTCCTGGTCCAGTTGTTGGCCATAAGATTGCGTAGGGGAAAGGTGGTAGCAGATGGCAGGCTCATTCATTGGGGGTGGGTGTTGACAGTATTAAGAGGATTGTGGTGTTTTCAATTCTGCAGCTGATTGTGAGTCAGTTGCCAGAAATCTGTAGCTCTTACTATGAGAGAGTGTTGTTTAGAGCAGCCTTCGTGATAGCCTTTTTTCGGGGCATTTAGGGTATCTGAATTGGTTGGTAGGAACAGGAGGGACACGAGGGGTAATCAGAAGACAGGTTGTCAATTTGGCTGAGGAGGTCGAAAACGGACCAGGCGGGTAAGGGCGTACAGATAGTTTTGAAGGCTATGGGGGGCCCATGTTGCATGGTGAAAGTGCTTCAGGAGTTTGTTGGCTTGAGGCCTGGGGGGATGGGCCCATTGTTTGTGCACAGTGATGGGTCTTCGTTATTCCTTTTTCAATGCCAATTGCCAAGCGTTTTTTAAGAAATGTTTGGGGCGGAGCGGTTTAAATCCAAGGGAGTTTGGGATGCATTCATTTAGAATCAGGGCAGCTACTGAGACTCATTCATTGGGGGTGGGTGTTGACAGTATTAAGAGGATTGAGAGATGGGTGTTGAACAGATATGTGTCATATGTTAGGCCTTATTTAGTCTAGTTATGCTTGTTTGTCTCTTTTCATGTCCTATTCAGTGTTGGCTGATGGGTCAATCTTATATATACTGAGCTAGGAAGGTGGCAATGGTTAGAGAGGATGGGGTCCAGCTGGGGTTTTCATCTTCAGAGGTCAACGTGCATTGGTTTGGAATCAGAGGCATGAGGTGGGATCAATTACTCATAAAATTGTGGAATATGCAAGGTTATTCTGTTCACCTGATATTTTGTTGATACACCTTGGGGGAATGACTTGGGTGCTAGATTATTATTATTATTATCAGGTATTTGTAGAGCGCCAACAGATTCCGCAGCGCTGTAAACATAGTCGGTATACAGGATAGCTTTTGTAGGGATCAAGTGGGTAGAGGGCCCTGCCGAGAGTTTCACTGTTGTAGTCGGCTCTTATGAAGGCAATCTGTAAACAGCTGGGCTTGTAGGCTTAAATTCTAAGGGGTTTAAGGGGAAAGAAATGGAGTTAGCAAAGGTTAGTGTTGGTTGTAAGCATCCCTGAATAGTAAAGTTTTTAGGGAGCATTTGAAGCTGTTAAAACTAGGGGAGAGTCATGTGGAGCGAGGCAGGGAGTTCCACAAATTGGGGGCCAGTCTGGAGAAGTCCTGTAAACGGGAATGTGAGGAAGTAACAAGAGAGGAGTAGAGGAGGAGATCCTGAGCTGATTCAAGGGGACGGGAGGGAGAGTATCTGGAGACAAGTTCTGAAATGTAGGGGGGAGCAGGGCAGTTCAAAGCTTTGTATGTCAGAGTGAGGATTTTATGTTTAATCCTAGAGGCAAGAGGAAGCCAGTGAAGGTATTGGCAGAGAAGTGCAGCAGATGAAGAGCAACGAGTAAGGAAGATGAGCCTGGCAGAGGCATTCATAATGGATTGTAAAGGAGCTATGCGGAGTTGCAGTAGTCGAGACGGGAAAGGATGAGAGATGGATTAAAATCTTAGTTGTATCTTGAGTAAGGAAATGTCTAATTTTAGAGATGTTTTTAAGGTGGAAGTGGCAGGCTTTAGCCAAGGACTGAATGTGAGGAGTGAAGGAAAGATCTGAGTCAAGTGTGACCCCAAGACATCGGGCATGCGGGGTAGGAGTAATGATGGAATTATCAACAGTTATAGAAATTTTGGGGGTAGAGACATTGGAAGAAGGGGGAAAAATAAGGAGTTCAGTTTTGGAGAGCTTTAGCTTAAGGTAGTGAGAGGCCATCCAAGATGAGATATGAGAAAGACAGTTAGTGACACGGGTTAGTAAGGAAGGAGGTAGGTCTGGTGCAGAGAGGTAGATTTGGGTGTCGTCGGCATACAAATGATATTGAAACCCATGGGACTTTATTAAGGAACCTAATGATGACGTGTAGATTGAAAAGAGAAGGGGACCAAGGACAGAGCCTTGAGGGACCCCAACAGAAAGTGGTAACGGGGCAGAGGATGCTCCGGAGAAGGCTACACTAAATGTACGGTTAGTCAGATAGGAAGAGACCCACGAGAGAGCTGTTTCACAGATGCCAAAGGATTGGAGGTTTTGGAGCAGAAGAGGGTGGTTAACAGTGTCAAAGGCTGCAGACAGGTCAAGGAGGATAAGCAGAGAGAAGTGGCCTTTGGATTTTGCTGTAAGTAGGTTATTGGTAACCTTGACAATTGCTGTCTCTGTAGAGTGATGGGGATGAAATCCAGATTGCAGTGGGTTAAGAAGAGAGTTTAGTGTAAGGAAATGGGATAGACATGAAGGGACTAGATCTCAGAAGGAGTTGGTGTATGGGATGAAATGAGATGTAAGGAGATTAATTGCACTGTTTCCTAAATTAGTGATCTTGTGGTCTGAGATTGAACCGAGATTATATTGGAGGGCAGCTTGGGATGATAAGAAATTGGACGCTTTTCTGAGAAAAGTGAATAGGATGATGACCAGTTTTGTTAAAGGGGTTGGTGGGCTGTCATTACTTCATGTAGATTTTGAAGGGGAATCAGGGAAATGTTTTTTCATAAAAGATGGAGTTCATTTGAACGAAGTTGGGTTGAATTTATTTAATTTTAATGTGGAGTGGGTTTCAAAGGCCTTGGATTTGGTTGGCGGGGCGCGGCTTAGGCCTTGCTGGTGGCGGAGTGCTTGCTTGGTGGAATAGCATTTGTATGGGTACCTCCTGATTTTCAGGAGAGGAGGAGGAGACAGGTGTGGCTAAGGGAATTGATAAGAGTGGTGGGGGTGGCTTGAAAAGAGAGCCAAAAGATAGGAGAGAGAGGGTAAATGTGGATGGAAGCTCCCGCCCTCCCTCCCCTATTAAAGGATTGGATCTGATTGTCGCAGCTGTGTTGGCGGAGTGCTTGCTTGGTGGAATAGCATATGTATGGGTACCTCCTGATTTTCAGGAGAGGAGTAGGTGGAAATTTTATCTGGGGGAAAACTTTGGCTGCTATGGGGCAAGCACTAGATGGGATATTAATATGTTCAGTAATTTATTGTTGTAATGTAATTGTTATAAATAAAAAGCTGCGGCCTTTGTAACTCAGATTTTGAGTTGTGTTTTTATTTGAAGAAATATCTAGTAGAGGGGTTATAGCTCTATAACCTGGATTGCAAATTTACAACCATGACAAAAAGTAATTTTAATATCAACAATTACCCTTATTAATTGAATCCCCCTTTTGTTGTCTCATCCTACAATTCTTCCTTAAAAGGTCACTAGAACACTGTGCAATTGCAAAAAATGTCTGCATTCCAATATAAAAATTTAGCAGAGTCTGAACTATATTAGAGCAGATTAACTTATTGTTTGCTGCAATTGATTCGCAATCATTAAACTCCACCCACCACTTTCCTTATGTTATTTTAATATGCATAGCAAATTAAGCAGTTTATATTACAACCTTAAAATGTGTGCTGTCCCTTTAAAGGGACAGTCTACTCCAGAATTTTAATTTTTTTTACAAATATAGATAATCCCTTTATTAACCATTCCCCAGTTTTGCA